>NC_056735.1:1840706754-1840916754 GCF_019279795.1 Protopterus annectens
GGGGGTACACTTGGCAAGAGTGATTTATTTATTTTTTTTAATCTGGGTAATTTGTCATGAGAAGATCTAAAATACTGTGGTTATTGTAGATGATGAGCCTAGTTAGACTACTGAATGACTGAAAGAGGTTCAAGCCTAAAATGTTGTTGTCTAGGTCGTGTTTGGAGGGACTAAGTGCATTAATGTTGAAGTTGCCAAGGACATTATGTTCTCTGTTTTATACAGCTGTAAAAATGTTTTTGGATTTCTACATCATCTAAGTTTGAGATCTGAGGGAGAATAAAGCCAAGAATAAGCCAGTTAGGACCAAATTTACCTGCAAGGGATGATCATTCATAGGTTCATAGGTTCATACTAGGCTATCTGCCCTAGGGCATTTATAAGCCTAGCCAGTGTGTGTTATGGCTTTCGCCACCCATTTTAAATTAATTTTGCTATGCCCTTTTTCGAGGTTAGTACACTGTGCCTCTGTCTAACAGTGACACAGAAGTGATACCCGGGGTAAACCTACGATCTCCCATGCACTCATCAAGATTCATCTTGAAGAGAGTCAATGAGGGACTCTGCCTAACCTGGATTGGGATTTTATTCCAGAGTGAAGGGAGCCTCTGGGTTATGAATCTGTCCCTCCAGCATGTCCTATTTATTTCAGTGCTGAGGTTTAAGTCCCTCGAGCGCGTAGCTCGATGGGATTTGGATTTTCTGAGGTGCAGCATGTCCATTAATTCCAGGTTGGACATGGCTTTATACGTCAGGCACAGATCGCCTCTGAGCAGGCGGTATGCCACTGAGTAGAGCTGAAGTTTCTTTAACCGGGCAGCATACGGCATCTGTTTGAGCCCCTAGATCCTCTTGGTGAGGTACTTTTGGGATCTTTCCAGTTGCTGCAGGTGTCTCGTAAGGTACATCCCAAAAGGGGCATTGTACTCAATTATGGGCCTGATAAGGGATGAGTAAAGAGGCACGATGACCTCCCCTGATCTAGATGTGAATCCCTTCATGATTAGGTGGGCTATATAAAATGTTTTTCTAACCACTTTGGCTAAGTGGTTGTCAAATAAGAGATTGCTATCAACTTGGGTCCCCAGGTCCCTAATTACTTCTTCTGTACTTAATGGATTACCACCTATGTGGTAATTTGTGGGCACTTTGTTTTTGCCAAAGGGGATGACTATACACTTTTTGGCGTTTAGCTTGAGGCCATGGCTCTGGCACCAGTTGTCTGTTTCTATGAGGCCCTTTTGGAGGATGCTTGTGTCGGCTGGAGAGTCTATTATGGCACCCAGTTTGCAGTCATCTGCGAACTTGGTCAGCCACAGTCCTTCCATGTTGGCCTGTACCTCCAAAAAATATATACCGAAGAGAGGTCCTAAGACTGAGCCTTGTGGGACACCACTTGTAACTGGTTTGGAGTCTGACATGGCTCCAGCTATTCTAACCATGTGGGTTCTGTCCTTGAGCCAGTTTGCAACCCATCTAGTGACATAGGGGTTTATATTTAAGCTGGTGAGCTTATCTATAATGCCCGAGTGGGGTATTGTATCGAAGGCTTTTGCGAGGTCCAGGTAGGCTGTGTGGACCACCTGCCCCTTGTCAATGGCCTTGGTGACTGTTTCAAAGAAATCGACCAGGTTTAGGAGGCAGGATCTGCCCTTAACAAAGCCGAACTGGGTAGGATCCAGTGTCTGTAGGTCCCCAATATCTTTATTTATAAGGTCCATGATGATCCTTTCCATAGCTTTGCAGACCAAGCTAGTGAGACTTATGGAGCGATAGTTTCCAGGATCCGTTGAGGCACCACCTTTGTGGAGAGGGACCACTGTTGCTGTACGCCACTCTTTGGGTACATATCCTGTAGTAAGGCTGAGATTGAACAGCAGTTTTAGGTTTGGGTTTAGCTCTTCTTGGAGTTCATGTAGGATGCAGCCCGGGACACGGTCTGGTCCCATTGATGCTGTGTTTCTTGCTTTGGAGAGGGCAACTCTTACCTGAGCATCTGAGATGTCAGGGGGGCAGCACTCTGCTGGGATAGATATTAGCCCTTTTGGTGGGGAAGGGGGGGGGGGAGAAGTTTGCGCTGAACCTGTCAGCTAGGATGTTGGCAATATCTGTGGGTTCGGTGTATTTTTTGTCATTTTGGACTAATTCTGAGTATATCTGGGAATTCCCACCCAGGTTCCTAACATAACTAAAGAAAGCCTTGTGATTATCCTTAGTGTCCTGTGCAATTTTTCTCTCGAAGCTGGCCTTAGACGATTTTATGAGTGCCCGTAGTTTTTTGCTAATACTGATCAGAGATGCCTTCCCTTTTTGGGATTTTGCTCTGTCCTTCCTTGTAACTTCCTCCTTCTATTGTATAGTTTGTTTATGGCTGGGGTCCACCAGACAGGACGTCTGCCTTAGGAGGACTGGGTCTTGGTTTTATTTGGGATTGCATGATCCATGCATTCCTGAAGGTGTTCATAGAATGCGTTTATAAAGGATTTTGTGGTCTGGGCCGTATTATCCACAGGCCCGGGGGCTTTGAAGGATTCCACCTCGGTTTTGAGGAGTGTGAAATTTGCTTTAGAGAAGTTTTTCACTGTGGTTTTCTGGGCATGGGGTGGGGTCGGGATGTGAATATCCAGTGAGATTAGTTTATGGTCTGATCTTACCAGTGAGGGATACACTTCTGGTCTGGAGCATGGAGTCCCCATATTGGTGATGATCAGGTCCAGTATGTATTCCCCTCTTGTGGGAGTGGTAGCAAGTTGTTCCATAGCATTTGAGTTTATAAATTATAGGAACCTTTGGGCTAGGGTGTTGGAGCTAGAGTAATGCTCCCAGTCTATGGTTGGGTAGTTGAAGTCACCCAATATAATGGTGTTTGGAGAGACCTTCATATTTTCCAGTGTTCTCAGGAAGGCTGAGTGGGGTTCCTGGGTTTGGGAGGGTGGTCTGTAGCAGGCTATAAACTGGAAGGCAGTTTTACCCACTGTTAGTTGCACATGGATAGTCTCTGATGCTTCGTGCTGTGCCACCAACCTGGAGGTGTGGGTATCTTTTACTAATATTGATACTCCCCCTCCTTTTGTGGTTCGGTCCAAGTTTTGGGGCCGAAAAGCATGGTATGAGGTATAACCTGGTAGTGCTGGGGTGCTCTCGAGAGCCTTGAACCAGGTTTCTGTTACTGCACAGATATCGATGTTCTGCATGCTAAGAAGAGTTTCGAGTGTGTGCATCTTGAGGTTTAGACTTCTTGCGTTGAGTAGCATTACTCTTAGTTTCTTATCCCTTGTGATACCTATGGAGGTGGGTTTGTCTTTAGAGCCTTGCCTAAAAAAGGCACTATGGGGTGTAGCAAGAGCCTTTGCCAATATCCGAAAGCTCAGGGGTGACAGGTGCAAGCCGTCCCTAGCGAAGCATCATGGCTTGTCGAGCATGTCATCCCAGGCTGACAGGCATTGGATCCCTTTTGAATGACACCAATACTTAAGCCAATTGTTGAAATTGATAATTTTGTCTTCATACTGTGGCATCATTCTTGGTGAGGGTAAGATGCTACTCAAGGTCAGGGTCATACCAGCCTGGGCTACATGCTCAGAGAGCTCCTCTATGTCTCTTTTCATGTAGTTCATGGAGGTACATCTCAGGTCATTCACACCAGCATGGACAATGACTGAGTCATATTTGTACTTGCTTTGGAGTGACCCGAGTGCTTGTGTTATGTGGCGGATCCTAGCGCCCAACGGGCAGCTCGCCATGACCTTCTCCTTATTCAGCCTGGTGAGCGGGACATCAGTGTGCCTGATGATAGAGTCACCTATTACAAGTGTATCAGGTGTGTTGTTTAGCCTTAAGGGCTGTGACTGTTTGGCACACTGGCTTTGTGAGCTATGTGTTGCACGTGTTTTGTTTTGGGGTAGCGGTTACTTAGGTGTCTGCTTTGGAGGTCTCTGCTGCTTAGGCAGATTTTTATTTAGAGCCTCCAAGTATGTTTTTGTGTGTTTATGTGTTTGGTTTGCTGTCGTGGTAGGTCTATGTGAGACTGGAATTGTAGTGAGTGTGGTTTCCTTCTCCTCCTGACTAGTTACGCCAGTACTGAGTTGAGAGAGCTTAGCCTCCAGTTTGGCTATATGGTTGCATCTCTCACGTGTTGGAATTTGTTGGGAGGAGGAGAGGGTTGTCTGTGTACATGAGGCAGTTGTAACATTGCCTCAAGATTCCCAGGTTCACCAGCTGGACCGGAGAGGAGACTGACAACTGACCTTTGGACATGCTAGAATAGTATTGGGAATTCCTTTATAATTGAAAAAATGGGCCAATGGGGAACAAGTTACTCAAGGGGAGTTTGTGAGGGTGTAGTGCTTTTAATTTTTTAGTGCTGACTTATATAATTGCTTTAGTGAGCAAGTGCTAGGCTTTAGCGTAGGAATAGGGTGTTTATTATGACAACTAGATCAGTTCCAAGGGAAAAAGTGAAGAGCAGACTTTGTGGAGCTGAGAATGTCTCAAACCCAATTAAGCGGCACTGCTCGATGCCACGCTATGCACAAAATCATGCAAAGCTGCGCTACAGCGGGTTTTATACAGGCGGACTTGAAAGAGCTAGAAATTGACTCAAAACGGCCAACAGACTACCAGATTCCTGCGCTGGGAACACTCCTCCAGGGACAGATAGGCTGCTCCAAGCTCCCCACTGCCACTGGTGAACAAAGAAGCCTCCCTCTATCCAAGAAAGGAAATGGCAACACAGGAACTTTTCAAAAGTCCAGAATACAGCAAAGCCTGTATTTGGACTACTCTAGGTCAGGAAAGATGGGAAACAAGGATAACCTTTTTTGTTTTCTTTTTTGCAACAAACAGCAGGAAAATGCAATAAATATGTAACACAGGCTAGCGCACTTGAGTGTGTAGCCTCAACAAGTAAATGCAACAAACAGGACAAACTTTAAAAGTGCAGGTGCAAAAACAGTTCAAGAAGCAGAAATATTTGCAGTTTAGCTAGATCGGACAGTCGCCCAGGTAGTAGCAGGAAAAAACACTTATCAGGTTAGCAGTAGCTCTTTTAGCGCCTCTGCTGCTAGCACCACTCTGCCGGACCAAAAGGAGCTTGGGCTGAGTAGTAACAAGCGCAAAAACCTCGCCAAAGCGGGTCTTCTACAGGGGGACTTGAAATAGATAGAAATTGGCCCAAAACGGCCAATAGACTACCATATTCTTGTGCTTGGAACACTCCTCCAGGGATAGATAGGCTGCTCTAAGTTAACCACTGCCACTGGTGAACAAAGAAACCTCCCTCTATCCAAGTAAGGAAATGGGCAACACAGGAACTTTCCAAAAGTCCAGAATACAGCAAAGCCTGTACTTGGACTACTCTAGGTCAGGAAAGACGGGAAACAAGGATAGTTTTTTTTTTAATGTTTTTCTTTTTTTCAACAAATAGCAGGAAAATGCAGTAAATATGTAACACAGGCTAGCACACTTGAGTGTGTAGCCTCAACAGGTAAATGCAACAAACAGGACAAACTTTAAAAGTGCAGGTGCAAAAACCACTTTAAACAGTTTAAAACAGTTCAAGAAGCAGAAATACTTGCAGTTTAGCTAGATCGGACAGTCGCCCAGATAGTAGCAGGAAAAAAACACTTTTATCAGGTTAGCAGTTGCTCTTTTGGCCTCTCTGCTGCTAGCACCACTCTGCCAGACCAAAAGGAGCTTGGCTGAGGAGTAACAAGCGCAAAAACCTCACCAAAACGGGTTTTTATACAGGGGGACTTAAAAGAGATAGAAATTGGCCCAAAACGGCCAATAGACTACCAGATTCTTGTGCTGGGAACACTCCTCCAGGGATAGATAGGCTGCTCTAAGCTCCCCACTGCCACTGGTGAACAAAGAAGCCTCCCTTAATCCAAGAAAGGAAATGGCAACACAGGAACTTTCCAAAAGTCCAGAATACAGCAAAGCCTGTATTTGGACTACTCTAGGTTAGGAAAGAAGGGAAACAAGGATAATTTGTTTTTTTTTTTTTTGCAACAAACAGCAGGAAAATGCAATAAATATTTAACACAGGCTAGCGCACTTGAGTGTGTAGCCTCAACAGGTAAATGTAACAAACAGGACAAACTTTAAAAGTGCAGGTGCAAAAACAACTTTAAACAGTTTAAAACAGTTCAAGAAGCAGAAATACTTGCAGTTTAGCTAGATCGGGCAGTCACCCAGATAGTAGCAGGAAAAAAGCACTTTTATGAGGTTAGCAGTCGCTCTTTTGGCCTCTCTGCTGCTAGCACCACTCTGCCGGAACAAAAGGAGCTTGGCTGAGTAGTAACAAGCGTAAAAACCTCGCATTCAATGGTTTTAATGCTGAAGCACACTTTTCCTAGCATCATGCAGCCACTACCATTTCTAGTCCTGGACCAAACAAAACATATTGCATTTTGGAAAGGTGATTAGATGACAGAGGAGGGATTTAGTCATGTTTCACAGATGGCTGCACTGTCTAGGGTTGCGTTATAAAACATTTGCATACTTGGTCAAACCTATTAATACTATCATAGTTCAGACCTATTCTGAGATGGCACTGATGTCTAAGTGGGGAAAGGCTGGTGATGAGATATTGTGGAAATTACGGAACAGAGAAGTCAGGGTTTTTCTGCCCATCTCCATACAGACTTAGAAAGCAGCAACAAAACGCATACAAGGCAGTGGTACTGCAGTAATTTACTGAAGGTAAAGAGGGGAAATATAGCTAGTCTCAAGTGTGCCTGTACAGCAGCATGCAGTGTGGGAATTTAGTGTCCAAGTAAGAATTGATTAAAAACTTATTGGGGGGGAATGCTGCTGAGGCAAAGACGCACAATGAACAGAAGAAAAAAAGATGGTCATAAAGAATATGAATTGTCTTTAGAAAAGTTGGAAAGTATTTTGACAATCATTAGGCAAGAGTAGGAGGAATGATAAGGGAAGATCACTAAAGTTATGTAAATACATTATTTTCTGTATTGATATTAATAGTGTGCAATGTATGGTTGAAAAACATTTTCAGTAAAGAAGCTTGTGAGGTTTGCTGACTTGGAGCATATTCATTAGTACTGACTGAGACAGCAATATATTAGGAGAATCAGAGCTGCTGTACTAAAAATATTTATTCCTATAGCAATATTATGCAATTAAGCAATAACCCATGGCTGGGTGTGGGTAATGCTGGATTTACCCACTGTTGGCGTGGCTTGGTCACGAGGTCGAAGCCCGAGTGACCAAAGAAAGCCAACCATGGGTAAATCCAGCAATACCCACACCCAGCCATGGGTTATTGCTATTATACAATTTTGTTAGTGTGTTATGTTTGTGTTGTTGTTATTTAGGTTTTTGTTTGCTTTATTTTGCATTCTTTCATTTTTTTTAGTCCACACTTTATGTTTACTGTTTATTTTGTCTTTTAATTTAAATACAAGTTATTCATTTTTTTCAAGAGATCTTAGCAAATAAATTATATAAGTAAATGTTTTTAAAGCTTTTAGTATGTTTTTAGAATTGACAGGGAGAACGTACTGCAACTGTTTTTTCATTTAGTGCAGTTATTTACATTCTTTTCCTTACTGCATATGAAGCTACAGTGAGTATTTAAACTGTATTTTTGAAAGTGTTCGTTTTTCTGAGAAGCCGGAGTTAGGGACATATATAGGTTGACAGTCCATGGTGATATGTTTCTCAGTAATGCTTTTAAGTTAGTTTTGCACAGCAATAAAAGTTATAAAGCCGAGTAGGTAGTTACTGTGTTTGCTGTATGACAGGAATGTGAATGTCTATTGTGGTTGCTGGTACGTGTTTTAAGCAGAGCAGTTACAGTGTGCTTCCAGTATGCATGTAAGGTGTTTTATAAACTTGTTTTCCTTTTATTATGTTAGTTTTTATTTTTTAATGGTGAAATACACTTTGCAATTGGACCGGCGTTTGATTTTGTATTGCGTCTGTCGGTAAGGTGTTTTTTGCTGGGTTGTCTTAATTAGAAGTCCCCGCAACATGATACGTTAGCATCTTCTTTTGGTTATGTTCGATTTACAATGCGCACGCTGGTTGGATTAGCGAATCAGCATGCACGTTTCTTGGCTTTTCCGAGTTTCCATTGTATAATATATACTTAATCTCACATGTTATGGTGAGGTATGGGTTAAAGTAAATAAACCTTAATATGTTTAGAAATTTAAAGGGATACAGGGTGTCAAGGGAAATGAATGAAAGAGTAAGTCAATCTGTGTGTGCATGCAAACTGGGAATGCAAACCAGAGACTAAGGTAGTGAATTTGAAGAAGGGCACCGTGCACCAAATTAAAAGATTTTATGCACGTTTACAAAATGTCAGAATGTAAAAGTAAAATAGTTTAGCATAAAAAGGGGCTACAGCTACCAATACATTAAATAGAAATGGTTAATAAAATAAACAAATAGGCAGCAAGCTTTTATTAACGCTCAAAAACAAATCCCTAGAGCATCTGTTCACCCAACGAACAATTCAACTTATCAACCTGCAACCATACCTCTCAACCTTAAAGTAATCTGGACAACCCATTAAATAATGTTGGGACAAAGGCCCAAAAATAGGGACAGATTTTAAATATTGCTCTTATAAGCTTTGAAAGTTGTTAGAACAACAGGATTTGTGCTAGCATGCATTTACTGAAGGATATAAAGTCTGAAACTCAAATATATGTCACTATTTAGGGACTTCAAACCTCAGTGATTTGCCAGAAAACCACAAATTTTATGAGAAACGTTCAAAATATGAGGCACAAATCTGGACATTCTGTGAAAATCTGGACAGTTGAGAGGTATGTCTGCAACCAAAGTTCAAACTTCTTGTTAGTTTCAACAATATATACAACCTGCACGGTCTCTGAAGTTGTCCTGTAATTGAAACTTACCACCATTACTACATTTAAAGATTATGGATATTATTACACTAACCTGCCAAATGGCATCATACCACTAGGTGTCACCCTCTAACAATTTTTTTCCTGAGAAACGTGCACCTCATAGACGTGTAGAAGCAAATCAATTGTATTTTGTCCAATATGCAACATTAACATAAATGCATAGCATTTAGATGTGTTTATGTGCATGGGCTAACTGCACATCTCATCAGAACCAATTTTATATGAAGTAACAAAATATATCTATAGACCTTCTATCACTTAATTTGATGAATTTATGATATGTATCCACCTGTGTCCAGCTACAATCCTTGAGACCTTAAATAGGTCTCAAGTACCATTTCTTTGGAAGGAACTCTCTTAATGAACATAATTTTGTTAGCCTCATCTATGGATACTTTTCAATCTGTACCTTACCGTTTATGTTTTTATATTTTACATTGCTCTAGAGTTCCAGTCAAGTATCCTTTCAGTATGCACAGTTTGAAATTGAAGCAAACTTGGAAAACATATCTTTACATTATAATCTCAAGAGTTTTTAAATAAATTTCTAGTACTTTTATTAGTCCTGAATGATTAACACAAAAATACTACACATTTTTTATTTAGTCCAGCACATAATGGGTGCTTTACCTTTTCAATTCAAATGTGTGTGTGAATGCATGTATATGACAGTTTTGAACTGTTAATAACTTCACTAGTTTTGGAGTTTCTGTTCAGACTTGATGATCATACCAAGGCCTAATAACTGTTTACACTAGGTAATCGAAAATGAGAAAACTAACTTTTTAAATGTGTTTTTAAAAACTTAACACACTTAATATTTTATACACTTTATTGCTTTTGTTGAATGGGAAAGTATGGGTCGAAAATCCTTTTTTAGTGGAGGCTTGGGGAGAAAAACTCCACAAGATACACCGAAAAAGTAGCATACAGAAATAGTGCAATGAATCATTTAAGCATATAGTAATGAGAAAAACTGACTAAGCACATGACAGTGAGAAAATAAAAACACTTGAAAGATGCACAAGAACAGTCAACATACAAACAAATCATGATTCAGGCAATAAATGATATGATAAATAGGTGGGTTATAACTGTTCAGTCTCATGATTACAGAGATGTCTTAATCATATGATTAAGATTTCACCATACTGCAGTTCAAAACTTGCATTGTCTTCATATCGCAAGTACTTCAACATAATCTATAATAAATTAACTGCTTCATTAAGTGTCAGAACCGTTCAATCATATGGTTACACTTAACCACAGTCCAAATCAAACCTGATGTCAACATTTTCAAATAATGTATATGGTATCAAACACTGTACTTACTAAAAAGACTTATTTCACAACTTATTTAATATTGGCATTTATTCAAATACTATTACTATTCATTATTGCTTCTTTCTACAAACACTTATTAGACACTAATGCCAAAGTTTATCCTGTTCAGTAGTGTAGTAGTTGAACTTTTTGACAAACTTGATCTTCCTGAAAATAACTGTACTACATACTTCATGCATTCAAGTAGAACCATCCTGTCTCCCAAGCCATCTTTGTTCTGGGACTACACAAAAGCACTTGTCATTTCTCCATGGAATCCACATTCTCTTCCCACTCATCCTCTATTTCACCAGCAATATCAATGTCTCCCAGTCTAACTGTCCCTGCCTCCTCTTGCCCGGTTTGTAACTTTGGAAGTCTTACTGGCAAATTCCTTCATTTTTCCTAGCACATCAGGATTTTCAAAAAAAAATCAATACATAATCAATCCAAAACACTATTTATACTCTTTTATTGCCTCTACTGTCACAGCTTATTCCCAGTCGTTCCTGTAACCAGTCTAATCCAGGTACAGATTTGTTGTATCCATGACTGTTGGTAAGCTTCTGAGCCCCCCCCAGCCTGTGTTGGAGGGAAGCCTTCTAACTTATCAGTGGGAGTGGTAAGTACTAGGTAGCCTATCTACCACAAGAGGAGTGGTTTTTGGCCCAGAAATTGTAGTTTATTGACCATGTGGGCAGTTTTTCCATCTCTTTCAATTCTCTGGTTTAAAAGCCCATGTCTGCTCTTGTTTTCTACCTTTCCTGTAACTAGTCTTGTCCATATACAGATTTGTTGTATTCAGGACTGTTGGTAAGCTTCTGAGCCCCACCCCCAAGCCTTTCTGTGCTGGAGGGAAGCCTTCTAGCTTATCAGTGGGAGTGGTAAGCACTAGGTAGAGTATCTACCACAAGAGGAGAGGTTTCTGGCACAGAAATTGTAGTTTATTGGCTATTTGGGCAGTTTTTCCATCTCTTTCAACTTTCTGGTTTAAAGCTTGTGTTAGCGCTTGTTTCCTGTCTTTCCTGTAACTAGTCGACTCCAGGTACAGATTTGCTGTATCCATGACTGTTTGTAAGCTTCTGAGCCCTCCCCAAGCCTTTCTGTGTTGGAGGGAAGCCTTCTAGCTTATCAGTGGGAGTGGTAACCACTAGGTAGCCTACCTACCACAAGAGTGGTTTCTGGCCCAGAAATTGTAGCTTACTGGGTGTTTGGGCAGTTTTTTCCATCTCTTTCAATTTCAACTTTCTGGTTTAAAAGTCCACATCTGTGCTGGTTTCCCACCTTTCCTGTAACTAATCTAGTCCAGATACAGATTTGCTGTATCCAAGACAGTTTGTAAGCTTCTGAGCGGTACCAAAGTCTACTCTTCAACTTTTCCCTTAGATCTGCTAGTTCTCTTCTCTCCTGCACTTTTACTAGCTTATTAGTTTAGCACTTTACCAGACTTCTTGTAGCAATTATTGTAGCACACAAAAGTGCTACCAGCACTAAACGTTCTACAAGGAAACGGCTCCAGTATTTATTAATGCCCACCCCTCCAGGCATGTCTAAATGTCAGTTCCCTGTGCTTTCTCCTATTAACCTGGTGAACTTGGGCATCCTGAGGCAATGTAGCAACTGCCTCATATGTACAGTGACAACCCTCTCCTCTTACCTCCCATCACTCAGACTAGTGAGAGATGCACTTATATATCCAAATTGGAAGCCATGAACTCTCCAGCCAAGACCAGAATAGCTGGTCAAGAGGAGACAGTCAACACTTGCACCACACCACATGGAATACATAGCCCTGCAGAACACACACCAGTACTGCCTTCACATAAAAATATAAACCACACACCCACCTTCGCAGAGGCTCTAAATAAAAATCTACTCAAACAGCAGAGACCTCCAAGGCAGAAACGCACTCGACCACCAGAACACAACACTAATCACGAGACACACAACTCTCCTAAACAGTGTGCCACTCAACCAAAGTCCCTAAGACAAAAACAGCATGCCCAACACACTAGTCAAAGGTGACTCAATAGCGAGGCACACTGATGTCCCACTCACTAGGCTGAATAAGGAGAAAGTAACAGTCAGCTGTCTGTCAGGCCCTACGATCCACCACAATGCACGCACTCAGTTCCCTCAGCAACAGGTACAAATATGACTCTCATTGTACATGTGGGTGTGAATGACCGGAGACATACCTCCCTGGACTACATGAAGAGAGACATGGAGAAGCTCTTGGATTATGTAGCCCAGGCGGGTATGACCTTAGCCCTAAGCAGCATCCTACCATCACCCAGAATGATATCACAGTACAAGCAGAAAATGATTGATTTCAACAATTGGCTAAGTTTCTGGTGTCATTCTAAGGGGATCCAGTATCTGTCTGCCTGGGATGACATGAATGACGGACTTTGATGCTTTGCTATAGATGGCCCTGCATCTGTCACCCCTGGGTGTCCGGATACTGGCCAAGGCTCCTGCCATCCCTATAGTGCCTTTTTAGGCGGTGTTCCAAAGACCAAATTACCACCGTAACAGCTACAAACAAATGCAATCTGAGAGTCATGCTGCTCAATGCTAGAAGTCTAAATCTTAAGATAGAGAGCATCGACATTTGTGCTGTAACAGAGACCTGGTTCAAGGCAGCAGAAAGTGCCCCTGCACCACCAGGCTATAACTCAGCCCACACCTTTTGGCCCCAGAACTTGGACAGAAGCTCCAGAGGCGGTGGTGTTTCCATATTCATAAGGGATGCGCACACCTCCAGACTGGTAGCCCAACATAATGCATCTGAGATACTTCGGGTGCAGCTAACACTGGGTAAGATAGCAATTCAGGTCATAGCCTGCTATAGGTACCCAACCATGTCCCAAGACTAATACTCCACGTGTTCCTAAGCACCCTGGAGAACATTTGTGTCCAACCTAACACACTCATACTGGAGGACTTCAACTACCCCTCCATTAACTGGGAAAACTACTCGTGTAGCAATACACTTGCCCAATGCTTTTGGGAATTCATTAATTCCAATGCTCTGGACCAGCTCATTCTTACCCCCACTAGAGGTAGCAAAATCCTTGACCTGGTCATTACTAACATGGGCGACCACTGCTCTACACCAATAGTCAACTCCTCCCTGGTTAGATCCGACCACAAACTAATCAGCTTGGAAATGTAGGGAATCGTCATACACCGGATCCTACACAGTTTGGTTTGTGAAGGATAGAACATGCCTGCTCAACTTGGTCGACTACTTTGAGTCAGTCACCAGAGCTGTGGATGAAGGCAAGGTGGTTCATACAGCCTACCTTGATCTGGCCAAGGCCTTTGATACCATTCCCCACTTAGGCCTTTGATACCATTCCCCACTCAGGAATCATAGAAAAAGTCATTAAGCTAGGCATCAACCCCTATATCACTAAGTGGGTTGAAAACTGGCTCACAGATAGAACCCACAGTGTAAAAGTAGCAGACTCCAAGTCAGACTGCTGACCAGTGGAGTCCCACAGGGTTCGGTCCTGCATTCTCTCCTGTTTGGTATCTACTTCTCTGAAGTCCAGGCCAACACAAAGGGACTCTGGCTGACAAAGTTCACAGACAATCGCAGGTTGAGAGGTATTAACAACTCCCCAAGTGATGTTGACATACTACAGAAAGGCCTCAATGAGACCAATGACTGGTGTCAGAATCATGGCCTTAAGCTCAATGCCAAAAAATGTGTCTTCATCCCCTTGGGAAAAACCCAGTTCCCTTGAATTATTACATTGATGGTAGTCCACTAAACACAGAAGGCGTTATGAGAGATCTGGGAACACAGGTTGACAGTAACCTCTCTTTTGACAACCACATTGCCACTGTGGTCAGAAAGTTCTTCTACGTGGTACATCTCATTACTATGGATTTTCATCCAGGAAGAAAAAGGTCATTGTATCCATCCTACTCTTCCCTCATTAGGCCAATCATAGAGTACAATGCCCCATTTGGCATGTACCTCACTAGACACCTGCAACAACTGGAGAGGCTGCAAAAGTACCTCACTAAGAGGATCCTAGGCCTTAAACACTTGTGCTATATGGACAGACTCAAAAAACTCCAACTATTTTCTGTCTCACTTAGAGGTGATCTCTGCTTGACTTACAAAGCCATGTCTGACCCAGCTCGGTTAGAAATGCTACATCTAAAGAAATCCCAATCCCTCTGCACCACACACTTCATGGACCTCAACCTCATTACCACAATCAACAGAACATGCTGGAGGGACAGATTCATAACCCAGAGACTGCCCATGCTATGGAATAGACTTCCCATACATGTCAAGCACAGCACCTCACTGGCCCTCTTCAACAGAAATCTTAATGAGTTGATGGGAAATAGAAAATTCAACCCTGGGAATCACTCTAGTGGCTCTACTCGACTCATGCACTAGGAACTAAGGTCGGGTGGCACGATGCCAAGGTAATCCTATGGGCTAGGCTTGTAAAGGCTCCAGGGCCATTAGCCTAGTACACACATATGAACAGTGAAATAATCAAACTCCTCATACTCAGATCATCCAGCCTCTGATGACTTTCTACCAGGCTGCCACAATGATCCTTCTGACATGTCAAAAATCTCAATTACAGATGTAGTCTGCCTGTGTTTAACATCTCACTCTGGTACTGGTAAACATTTCAGTTTTACTATCCCCAATAAATCATTTGCAAAACCAGTCTAGTCTACCATCTTGGTTTTCATGTAATTCATCAACAGTTAACCTTTCCTCATTTTTTAGGACTCTAAATCTCTAATTGCTTATTTTATCCCCCATTCCAAATCAGTGGTTATTTTGCTGCTGCTGTTTCCCATATCTGAAACATTTTACATTTAGCAGGTCTCACAGTCATGGGGTTGGGAGGGTGGCCTAATGGTTAAGGTGTTTGCCTTACAAACACAAGGTGCAGGGTTTGAATCTCACAAGGGATAATTGGCTAGGCTTAAAATGGCTCGCAAGGGCAGTTAGCTTAGTACTAATCTATGAATCTATGAAGAACTCTGCATACTCAACTCCAATCATTTTCAAGCATTTTAGATACACTGCAAACAAATCTCATCATGCTCCGTACTCCAGTGGCTTTAATAACTGGATTTACAACACGACACAAGCAGGCAACCAACTTCAAGCACAGTGACCCTTCAAGATGCATTGCCAATTTTTCTGAGGTAAGAAAAGGCTAATTATTACAAAGGAGCATCACTACTGAATGAGGTCATGAAGACATTTCTGTGTGTCTATACATCCATGTTTCTTTAATGGCCTATCAGGGAAAAATTTCAGTAGTGGTTGTTCAGATTACTGCTTCCTAGTCCAGCCTGTGAAAATGACCAGTCACAGCAGTTACACTGGCAAGAGGATGCATTTAAGATAATGTTTGAAGACTAGGGAAAGGTCTACATTACTTTAAAGAGGGGAACACGGAGAGACCCTTAAAGCCAAAGTTATGAATTATTATAATCCACCAAGCTTAAAGTACTGTTTAAGAAATAATGGATAGAACAGCTATGGAGTCTTAGTACTGATGACCCAGTACTTTAAAATGCTCCGGCCTCCCAGTAGTCCCCTATCCTTAGGTAATACAGCAGATAACGACTTATAAAATAAATACTAAACTGACTGACTTGGGTAATGAGGTTGTAGCTATTCATGGGATATTATGACAACAGTCTTCTACATATTATGGTAAGTAATATGCCAAACAGGACTCTGCTGGAATCTCAGATTGCTGTGTGTGGGGGTGGGGGGGGTGGGGGTGGGGGGCATTATTAGAGTGCTAATATTGCCTTGGATAATATATGACCAGGCTACATGTCTACTGACTTCAGTTACTCTTGCATATGTTGCTGAGATTAGGTGTTTGAAGGATAATGGCATGTCTCCCAGACCTGATTATATTCTACTAAATTGTAAATGATGACCAAGGAAGGAGTCGCTACTATCAGACCTCATTAGAGTGATGAGCTATGCCTTCTGCACAGCCATGGTTCCAAAAAGTTGGAAATTGGCACTTATAGCAATAGATTATGAACCCAGGCACAGAACAGGAGATGTTATTCTCTCACAGGCCTACTTCTGTTTTCTACTTATGATTACAGCTTATCTACAGTAGTGCTGGCAGTGAATGGCTACCTTGATCCCTTAATTTGGTAAATGTGGAGCAATATGGCTTTGTAACAGGCAAACAAATTTCTAGCACCACCACTAAGACCTTCTATTTATTCAGGATTCTGGAGCGATGGGATGCCCATTACTAATAAGTTTTGATGCTGTGTTTATCGAACTTTTCTTTCTTAAAACTTTGTTAGCATTTGATTTCCATACCTGGATGGTTGTCATCTTGGCTTGAATTGACTGCGTAGTGTCAGCCCAGATAAATGTGGAGAGGTGACATTGTTGCTACTGCTCAAGCTGACATGAGAATCAGGAAAGGGGTGCCATTATCAGCTCTTGCTTGCCCTGACTTTAGAACCTTTGGCAAAATCCTTCAAGGTTTCTTATTTGTGTGACTATTTCTGTCAAATTAATAGGCACAGCTTCTCTCTTTCTCTAGGGATTTATTGGTGTACTTGTGGCAACCTACGCATGGTGTGGTAGGTCACTTGCTTTTGAACAGCAATTTTGAGCCTTTTAGTCAACTAGAAAACCAAGTGAAAACAAGAACTTTGGTCAGATTTTATACTCTCAGCATCTCTGTCATGGAATCACACATCTGTAGCACCAGCTCCCTTGTAAATAACTGTCAACGGGATGTATATTTTCACATGAAAGATACTCTTACAGGATCTGCTTTAGAAGTTGCAGGCAATGTAAAAGTACAGCTGGATAAGTAAACTTACCATAACAGTAGATGCTGGAAAGATCAATGCATCAGTAGCATTAGCTATATGGGCTATATCCTGCATAGGATACAACAGCTAGCCAGCTTCCAAAGCTTCAGGACACCTTTTACTCATCCAAACTGTCAAGTCAGCTCAAGATGAAATGACTAAAAAGACAGGCTTATAGCACCAAGCCCTTCAGAGCTTTTCCTGCTACTGAAGAGTGTTCTCCTTTGAAGACAGACAGCTGGCTTATACCGTTTCCTTGCTGATCAGATAAGTTCCCTTTGGAGAAAAAATTCCATTTAAAAAATAAAAATTGTTTATTAACACTTTCCTGTTCAGAAAAGTTAGGGTTTTGTGTTTTAACAAACTGTCATAAGAACTATACTTTTTAAAAGTGTGTGTTCTTTTTTCCCCTGCCAGTTTAAAAGTTGTTTATAAAAACATTTTTCTGTGAAGAAAGTGCGTTTATTTTACTTTTTGATGCCGGGAACATGTTTTCAATTGCTTTCTACTGTGCTCTTATGTGAAAAAATGAGTGAGACTTAAGTTTTTTTTTGCTTTTGCTTCTTGTTTTCCCTGGGAAAGAGATAACATTGTTGGCTTAACCACAGAACACACTGTTGGTCCATGATTGGTCCTTCTTACAGCCACAAAAGAAAAAATTAAGAAAACAGCCTTTGCCACCACAGCAGGCTAGCAATTTTCCTCAACAGTAAGTGGGTGACTGCTGTGGCCATTAGTTGTACCTCAGACCACTTATTTACCCCAGATTCCTCTGATGTAGCACTATGGACCTGGGGGGGGTTAGCTACATCCTCTGTGGCTATTGGGGTCCCTTCAGACAGCAAGGAAAAGCCAGTCTCGTCAGTCTTGGGAGAGAGAACAGATGAGGCTTCCCTGTTTTGTCAGGATGTTGTGCCCATCCCAGGGGAAGCTGCTGATGCCATTAACAACACTGTTCTCCCCATTTTTCCTGTCAAAAAGAAATCAAAAGCTAATCATGTATCTATCACATTTTCTTTGAGAGGAGTAGTTTAATGGGTCAGGTTCAGAGTTTAATTCAGGCTGTTGACCCTTCTTATAATGTTGTTTCTTGTGAGAGAGAGAAAGATTCCTCTTTTCCTGAGGAGATCCAAGATTCTGAATCTGGACAGGAAGATGAGGGAAGAGATGCAGGGTTTCCTCCTCAGATTTCTGATTTAGACAGCTCAGTTTTCTGCATCTCCCTGTGGAGGCTTCTCTTCCTCTGAGACTACTTCCAGAATGCGGCAGTGCTTTCAGTGGACGAACACTGAAGTTTCTCAGTCCCTCAGAAAATACTAAGAGCTGTTACAGAAGGAATTTCCAGAACCTTCACCCAGTTCTGTCAACTTTGGAGAATGTGTGTAAATGCCTGCAATCTTCCTGAAAGTAAGCAAACTGCCCCTAAAAAGTCAAATAGGATGTATACAGAAAGTTCCTCTTAAGTCTTTATACACTATTCCTAAACCTGATACAATAGCTATATAGCTTTAGTTAACTCTACTGCCATTAAACATTTAAAAAATTCCAATCCCATTTTCTGATAAGATGAGAAAATTATTGATAAGTATGGGAAAAAGTGTATGCTTTTGCAGCTCTGATTTTCAGAATTTTGAATCGACAGCCTTATATGTTCTTACTAATTCCTAAAGTATGAAGAATGTCCTGTCTGCAGCTTCTTTTTGTGAGGAAAAATCTGCTTTAAATAATTTGGTTACTTTTATGTACAAGCCTCTACTCATTGTTTACAGTATCTTGGTTGATATTCCAGGTCTGTGTTCACTGTACTGTTTTAAGGAGATTTGCTGGCTGTGTTCTCAGAACCTGGCAGATGATGAAAATGAGATTTTAAATTCTCCTTTGGATATAGTGGTATATTTTTGCTCCTCTCCTGCAAAAGTAATCAAAAAGTGTGTTGAAATGGGTAAGTTAAAACAGAAAATCTAAGATTTTTCTGCCCTCCTTTTCCAAATTTTCTAAGAGATCCCCTAACCCCTATCCAGTTTTAGCAAAAAACAAAACCAACAGCCCCAACAAAATGAAAGTAGACATATGTTTAAGAAGAAATGGGAAGGGGTTCCAAAAAGAATTCTGGAACCTCACTAAACCAAAGATAGCCCAATAAGTCAAAATGACTACTTAAAGGACCTTGTCCTCCCCCTAGCAATCCCAGTTCCCTTCCAGAAAGACTGAATTTTCACTTTTTTTCTCTTTGGTAACAGACAATTTCAGACAAATGATTCCTGAAGATCAGTCATCAAGTTTACAGATGGCAATGGGCGGTAATTCCTCCTTTCCAGGGGTAACCCTCATCTGCCAGACCAGATTCTTACTTCCACCTGACCATCACCACCCAGGGTGCGACAGAACCAATTCCTCCTTCCCAGGTTGGAAAGGGTTTTATTTAAGGATGTTTTTAGTGCCAAAGAAAAGATGCTTGAAGACCAGTTCTGGAGCTTTCTTTTCTAAACCTATTTGTGATAGTGGTCAAATTCAAAAGTATGTCACTTCTCAACCTTTTGCCTCTTCTTCCTCATTCAAGTTTCTTGGTAACACTAGATTGAAAAGATGCTCATCTCACTCCTACTCATCCAGACTTCAAGTTTTTAAGGTTGTCTCTCTCTGAATCCCATTATCAGTTCTCTGCCTTACCCTTTGGATTATCCACTGCAACAGTAGTGTTCATAAAGTGCCTAGTTTCAGTTATAGCTCACTGCAGGCGACAGGGTATCCACATATTTCCATATTTAGATGGCTTGCTTATTTTGCAGAGTCTTTTTCAAAGTGTCAGGAACCTCTCATTTAGGTGAGATCTCCCTTACACAAGCTAGGATTCCAAGAGAACATTCAAAAATCTTTTTTGACTCCTTCACACAGAATTGTGTTTCTGAAGTGTGAGCTAGTCATCTCAGTTCAAACAATTTTTCTTCTACAATTAAAATAGATGTATATCTAAATCTGTTTGTAAAGTGTTCACTCAGACTTTGGTCACTCTGAGGGATACCTTAGGATTTTGGGTAACCTTGGCAAGACTCCACATGAAAAAGATGCAATGGTATCTGATGTCTCTTGATCCCAGCACAGACATATTTTTGCATTTTCAAATACCAATGCTGGGGTTTGTCAAAAGAGAAATCAATTGATGGAGAAAGCAAGTATCCTTAAATATGTGTGTCCCCTTCTCCCTCACTGTCCCAAAACAGTCAGACACCACAGTCTTTGCTTGTAGACCAGTTTCAGAACAAAAAGAGCATGGTGTGGGGGACACCAAGGACAGATGTAAACACACACAAAAGTGATACTTGACCTGATCAAGACACTCAACACTCAAAATCATCATTGATCACTTGAACCTCTTCAAGTTGTTATAGATGATATCACAGTTGTGTGATACATTAATAAACAAGAAGGAACCAGGTCATACTCCCCTTTAGAGACTACCCATGTTAGCTTGGGATATAGCTTCACAGCACATTCTCACCTTACAGGCATCCTATATTCCATCGTGGCAAACAGGCTGAGAGGGGCAAGAGCAGATCCTTAAAAATAAAAACTAGATCAGGGAGTCTTCCAAGATTTTATCCATCTGTGGGGAGTTCTCAAGTAAACCTCTGTCTCCTCTCTGAACAATCATCTGTCAAGATCCTGCTCCAGAACAACATACACGAAGGCCTGGAAGTCAGATGCCTTTTCTCTTCTTTGGACAGGAATGTTCCTGTATGCTTTTTTACCCTTTCCACTGATAACCAGGGTACTTCTGAAGATTCAGAAGGAATCCCAAAAGATTATCGTTGTGACTCCCTTCTGGCCCAGGCAGCCACAGTTCTCTTTCATTTTGGAAACGTCCAGGGACAATCATCACAAGCTTCCTCACAGACTGGATCTACACTCACAAGAACAGGAGTGTTTGGTACACCCCAACCCCAATCAATGTGAATTGACTGCCCGGATGAGAGGGTTTAATTCCCTTTAGGCATCGGTTTACTGAGGATATGCATCAGGTACTAATTGAGACAAGCAACGCTGCTACTAGAGAAGTGAATATTAGTAAATTGAAAAAGTTTTCTAGTTGGTGCCAGCAACATAACCAGTGCTCATTCACAGCTAGTTGTTCTCTGGTTTTACAATGTCTGTGTTCATCTACAAGTCATTTTAGCATGACTGCCTATGGATCCTCCTTTTGCAATACATTCTCATGTCAAAATGATTTTGAAAGCATTTGGTATAAGAAGCCTCCAAGAAAACAAGTGTCCCCTTCTTGATATCTTAATTTTGTGTTAGAAAAACTAATGCTTGCTCCATTTGAACCAGCTAACTTGGCTGACTTGATTTTCTTAACATAGAAAACAGTTTTACTGACTGATCTGACCTCTGCAAGAAAGGTATCCAAGTTGCATGCTCTTATGGTGAGTCACTCCTATCTCATTTTCCATAGAGACAAGGTTTCTATGAGAACTAATCCTTCTTTTATACCTGAAGTGGTATACGAGTTTACTTTATGCCAAACTATCCATCTCCCACTTTTCTTTCCTGAACCTAAGGAAGGCAGGAAAAAGGATACTCCATACTTTGAATGTCCACAGACAACTCCAGTACCATCTTGGCAGAACTATACCTTTGGCATCTTCAGATCAACTGTCTATTGCTAATACAGCTGTGATCAATAGGATTGCCTGCCAGACTGGTTTTGACCTCTGATCTTTTTCTGAAAGGGCTGGGAAAGGTCAGGATGGGAAGGAGGAAAAACACTGTTAACCAACCTCAAGTTAACTGAAAAAAGTTGTTACAAGGAGGTGGTGTCTCCTAAGGTGGATGATGTGGTTACTAATGGGGAATGCTTTACCAGAATGAAATCTTAATTCAGAAAGTGAGACATATTGGACTAAGACAGCAATGACCGCCTTTTATAAAGATTTGTATTAGTGTTGTGGTAATGGATCATAAATAAAATTCATATTACAAAAAAAACAGCTCAGACTATGAACTGTCCAGCTAGCTCCTCATAAGTGAGACAATGACTTTGCATGTCACCATCTTCAATGGTGCTGCCCTAAGGTGAGTTCAAGCATACTGACCAAGATGGCTATGGACCTGGTTCCTGCTGTTCATTCCATTATTTTCAGTTTTGTCCAAGATGGTGTTTGCTTCCCTGGAAACTCTCAGACTAGTTATTTTCCACATCATGAGGTCCTCATTAATGATGGGTATTTTTTTTTCAAATTTATCAAAACAGGCCATAGTAGCAGTTTTTAAGAAGACACCACTGAAGATGCATGTGTTAAAGAAATGACTGCCCTATATGTAGCCTTTTCAAAAACAAAGTATTGGAAAGGCTTATATATGCTCATCTGGGTCCTTTTTAGTGTCATATAACCTATTTGATCCCTAACAGTCCAGATTCAACCACCATCACCATAGGACTAAGACTGCCATTAAATGGTATTAAATTACCTTCTTATGATGAAGGAACAGCGTATGTAATTTATCCTGGTCCCCTTGGGTTAATGTAGAGTATCTTTCCTTTCAAGGTATACCAAAATAATTGGTTTGGAAATAAATTCTTCAAAGAACACTAACTGCAAGGTTCACCTGGGTTTACACTAGACTTGTTCAGTTTTGCCATGTGCAAGCTTCCACTTAAATAAATCATTAGGCTAGATTTAATATATTATTCTTCCTTCTATCAGGACACATCACCCACTGGTGTTACTATTAACCTGAGTATTATAACGGAAAGAGTCAACTTAGTAAAAAGGAATATCATCCCAGTATGAACATTCTGAGCTCTGATGGAAGATTCTTCTATTATCAAGCACACTTACATGTGGAATGCACTCTCTTGATAGTTAAGAAAGTGCATCGTACTGGTACATTTTGGAGGTCCCTGAAGACCTTTCATGTCAACACAGTGTATACACACTTGATTTGTTTAAATCTGCTTAAGTTTTAATGGATATGATAGGAGCTGATTTGCTATACTTTTTTTTTTCCAGTTTTACATTCTGTAATGTGCTCAGTAACATAAAAGGTTTGAGCAATCTTTATTGGCTGCTATCCAAAACAGGTTCTTATTTTGTTGACAAACAAGAACCAGGATGCAGTGAAAATGTGGGCTGCTTGTAGTTTTACACTAGCAGTTGGACCTTTACATGCTTCCTGGTAAATATAAATACTCATACTTTAATTATAAACAACATAATCCAGTAGTATCTGCATCTTGATTAATAGAAACAGTGAACATTTATTATATTTAGATATATGTTTATCATTTCAGATTTTGATAAAAACTAAATTTTACATACTGCCTCAAGCTGTGGCTATATATGACCTATATGGTTATAAGCTGCTGTGCACTAACTGTATTTAATTGATTTAACTTTAAAAAACAAATGTAATGAGCAAGAAGGGGTCTGTGAGAACAACAGTTAAATCGGAGTCATACTGGTGTAAAGAAACAGCCCTGTTTTCAGCTGGGAGAATAGAATACTGAAATGAGGGTTTGGAAAACATTATCATTGCCCAGACTCATGGTCTGCTCTTCCCCAGTCTAGTGCTCCAAGCCAGCGGGTCTATATTACAAGATCGAAGACGCTGAACATTGGATGGCTTAAAGGTTGAAAATGCCGGACCTTGAAGTTACTATTGTGGGGGGCTGCGCCCCATACACCCCCGCTAATTATATATACCAACTCCAAGATCGCACTACAGTGAGGAAAGGGCAAGTATTCTGATTGTCACTGTACTGTGATTTCACAAAAAGCACATCGATGAATGGCATTTCTGACGTTAAAGTCATTCGATGTTCAGTCTCTTCTATTTTTTTTAACAGGAACCCAAAGCCAGCTCCCCACCCCTCTCAGCTCTTCAACTGAAGGGGGGAGTGGGGTTCCACTTTTTTTAAACAATAGAAAGCCAACTGCTATATTGGGAAAAAATGGCTTGCTACAGCTTACCAAACGTGAAGTTCTTCAGTGTATTTCTGTACTGGGATTCAGAAATGCCAGTAAAGAACTGGGAATTGCATTTTCTAATAATGCCACCTCTAACACCTTGTGCCCTTTGTCTCTGTTCCCTTCACCCATTCTCGCTACTCTTTTGGTCAACCAACTGAAAGCTAGGGATCAATCACATCTGTACTATGTCAGCCTTTTCCCAAGGAATTATCAGTGCCAGGTGAAAATAAGACATATCCATTTCTTACGATTTGCCAGTATGTGTTCCCTCATGTTGCTCTCCTGTGTGTAGGCTACCTCAAATGAACTTGTAAACAACATGCCCATATAGCTTCCTTTTATTATTTAGTTAGATGCTAATGAAGTTCCAAGATATAAATCTGATATCTGCTATAAATGCATGACTGAGGTTACCTGGGTCTATATTGATTTGTAGAAGTTTCAAAACTTTGAAACTGATATGGTTGGCGCCATATCATTGAAGTTTTGAAACATCGAATGTTTTAACGGAAATTTCTGTAAGGGAAAATTTCCCTTTACTGCACTGTAGTGTGATCTCGGAGTTGGTATATTTAAGTAGCGGGGGTGTGGCGGTGCAGGGGGGCTTGTGCCCCTGTTTAAAACATTTAGGTAAGTTATTTACTTATTTTTTTACATATTCAAAGTTTTAAAACTTTGATGATATGGTCTCGACCATATCAGATTTGATCTTTTAAAACTTCAATTATGTGATATAGACACGGTTACCTCAGGTTGACCACAAATTGTGCTATTATCCCAAGTATTATAACTGAAAGAACTGACCAAGTAAAAAAAAGAATATAAACTTGATAAATACTGTAATCTGTATTGTACCATGTTTTCATTAATTTACATACAAACTGACTTTCTGGTAAAGCAAAACACTAGTCTCCATCCCATAAATACTGTAGCTTTAAGAAACATGGGCCTAATCCAACATCACCTGCTCAGTGCCTAGAAGACTTACCCTGGGATTCAGAAACATGCCAACCACAATGATAGTATGGATCCCACTGTTTACCATTTGAGTGCAATGTGGTATGAGCTCATCAATTAACAACATGAAAGCTCAGAGATCAAACTGCAGCTGATTACACTAATCCCACTTGCACACAAAATAGGACCTGCAAAGAGGGACAGAATGGTGCAGTAGTGGATACGTATATCGATGAGAAAAAGTAATGACTGTAGAGGGTGTACATGCCTTAGTACGTGTGTGTGTACGCTCACACACACACACACACACTAAAAAGGGTGAGAAAAGGAGCATGTTACATTTTTTAACCAGAATAACAGGTGGAAATAGAAGTAAGTAGGGAAAAGCAAGCAGAGGGAAACAAACATGGGAAACAAGTAAGGAAAGAATGTGATGGGGAGGATAGGTGTTTTTTTTTCTGGGACACGTGCCCTCTTTTTTTTTCTAAGAAGAAAATTTGAGGAAGAATATAAGTGAAGGCATGGTTAAGAGGTTAAGGGTGGGTAGCAGGGGCAAACATACAGCAGAGGCCACAACTGCTACCTCTTTGGAGGAGGCAAGTCTCTGTGGCCAATTTCACCTTAGCTGCTTAGTATAAATACACTAATGGCAGTGGGGGCTTTGCCAGCCTGGAACTCCACTGGGGGAGCTGTTAATACTCCCAGTAGGTGTCACCATGTGGAGAGCCCACAGCTACCTCAAGCAACCCCTCTCCACTGCAGAATCAACAAAAACTCAGCTGAACCTCTGCACAACCACCAGATGGATTCCTGTATAGGATCAAGGAAAAGCTAAATGCACTCCTTTTAATAATGTTAAACAAAATCTTAATATGTGGACATGTCCCTGATCTATGGAAAAAGACTATTTGTACAAATTTATGATGGTAGGACCCATCCATCATGAGCAGTATTCTATGTGAAATCATAAACAGACCCATACTGAAACTTGCCATAAACAACTCAGGGGACCTATATGCCATTTAGTTATGGAAAGCAATAATCTGCTCTGGGTAGATGTTTGCTATCTGAATCCTGTGGCACTCTGAAGTGGTAACAGAAGAACAAGATGAGGTTAATGTAAAATGATGGCCACAGAACAGGATACAATAAGCCAGTATTGGGATGGTTACTTGTCTATCTTGACTGGATTACCATTCTGCCAATCTTTGTAGAATATTCTTTTTAGACATAATGGGAAATAGGTAGTACAGAGTATGATAACGGATGTAAATTCCTAAAAAAACATAACATGAAATATTACCCCATAAAGAAATGGCCCAGTTACAGATGCACAGCCTCCCCACCCCCCACCCCATATTTATACATATACTCTGCAACACCATAATTAAACGTGCCTCAAAAATGAACATTGCACCTAAGTTATGTGAACTAGTGTAACTAACAGATAAAGCTGCTGTTTCAAATGCAGCACATGTGTCTAAAAGGGCTTAGCGATCCTAAAGATAGTGTGCTTATTTTTGCGCTAGTCACTACAAGCTAGACAAGAAGGTTAAAATGCCAGCAGCCCCAACCCTACTCTTTTCTGGCCCATCTCTTCACAGTATACTGTCCACTTTTCCACTTACTTCCCTCCCTCTATCCCACTCTTCCCTGGTCTTGTTATGCACTGTTAACACTTGGGACACTACCAGGTAATTCTACCCTACTTATCTAGCCTGTACTACCCCTATCACTCTCCCAAAACCCCATTTCACTCTTGATGGTCTGCTGCTCTGCTATAACAAACCCCCTCTTTCAGCTCACACTAACTACTCCTGTAAGAGTCCTTACTGTTGACTGACTAACTCACTTTCCCTGCCAACAGCTCCAGATCTCTCACCATAGCTAGATACTCTTACTGATAGTTTTCTTTTTTCTCTTTGCTCTGAAGAAGGTGGTAGCCCCGCTATGCTTGGGCTCACTTCACTCCCCTACCCCCATTACCACCCACCCCCATATCAATTACATTTATACTTACTAACCACTCCCAATCACACACCCTAACTGCCAATTAGCCTATAGCACCACACACATCTCTCCCATAGAATCACACTCCATCACACCCTTCTTACCTCCACCTTACTATCACACAACACACACACTCAAACATCAGACCTGTACACACTACAGTCCATCTCAAACAAGATAAGATGTAATCCTCACAACTATCTCAGCTACTGAAAGCAGTACTCCAACTTATTACCACTCTTCATTCTTCTCCTACTCTCCCTCTTCTCCTCCTACCACACTCAACTCCAAATCATACACCCACCCCAATGGCAAACCGAAGCTATATCCAGTAACCTAAAGCTTAAAAGCTTCCCTATCTCTCCCAGTTACCTCAACTCCCACCAAACCATCCCATACCTACAATATAAACTAACAGTCAAACTCAACCCCTACTTCTCTGCTAGACAAGCTAAAATAGTATATAAACTATCAAAATTCTATATTTACCTACTCCATACTCTCACCCAATGCGGCGATATACACCCCAATCCAGGCCCCAATATAGCCACCTATCCCAACCCTATACAACAAAACCCCCTCTACCACAGGTCTACCTCATCACTCCTGTTTCTTAACATAAATGTAAGGAGCATATCTAACAAAATACAAGACCTTCATGCCCTAATAGCACTATATCAACCTGATATAGCAGTATTAACTGAAACTTGGCTCAAACCAAAACACCATAATAATGAAATTACACCTCCAGTCTATAGTATTATATGAAAAGATAGGCAAGAAAAGAGGGGGCACTGCAATACTATTCCAAAGGCACCTTACCCTAGAGCAGACAGACAACACCACCAAGGAAGTGAAAGGCACAGAACTAATCATTGCTAAACTTAACAAAAATATAATTATTGCAGGGGCTACATCCCACCCGGTAATAACATCCCTATCATGGAGAGCCTAAGCTGGATTTCTACACCTCCTTACCACAGGAAAACATACTACTAGGAGACCAACATTGACTGGACAACCTGCTCCAGCCAAAACCCAACTGCCCACATCAACCTACATGGATTCACCCAAGTAATATCCACCCCAACCAGAACCGACAAAGCTTCCAAACGTGAATCCATCTTCAATTGGATTCTGCTATCCAACCCTAGCACAACTATCTGGATGTCTGCCCGATAGTATAAGTGACCACTTACAAACCTACCTAATTAGGACTAGACCACATATCAGCCAACCCATCTTCAGAGTCATCTGCAGTAAAAAGAACTTTGTACCCACCAACTTCATTAATGCACTAAAATGTACCAACTGGAACCCCCTAAAACTACTACCTCTAGACGAAGCCGTACAATGCTTCAACTCCACATTCTTAGATATCCTAAACCTTCATGCTCCCACCCGTACCATAAGACTAAAAATAAACTATGCCAAATAGCTAACCATGCATACTACAACTACCATGAAAGAAAGGGACAAAGCCTGGATCCAGGTTCAGGAAAAACAAAACGGCTAATACAAAGCAAATTTACCCTGAACTCCGCAACAAAGTAGAGAGGCAAATTAGACAGGATAAAATTAACTACTATAAAGCCATGCAAGAAAAACATGCCCATAACCCAAAAAAATCCTGGGCCACTTTAAACAGTTTAATGCACCCAGGAAAGGCCCCCATACTACCAAATGATCACAGCAACATTCCCACTCAATTCAACAAATTCTTTACTGAAACAGTTCAAACCCTTGCTAAGGCTCAAGATAGCACTGATAGCCCCACAACAGTAGTTCCCCCTCCACCCCCAAATACAATACTAAACAACACCCCCAACTTTTCCCTGCAACCAGTACCCACCAAAGTAATTTCTCCACTTCTAAACAAACTTAAATCCACCACACTAAGCAGCTGATAAACTACCAGCAGATTTCCTAGAAATAGCAGCACAGGCAATAGCTTACCTAGTGTCCATACTCATAAATAGATCAATTGCAGAAAGTAAGATTCCCACCCTTTGGAAAACATCTCACATTATTCCTCTACATAAAGGAGGTAACTCCTTAGAACTCACCAACTATCAACCTATAGCAATCCTATCACCACTATCCAAAATATTAGAAAGAGTTTTGCACTCCCAAATACTCCAGTATCTCCTTCAAAATAATTTACTTTCCAGAACCCAGCACGGCTTTAGACCCTCCCATAGCACCACTGCAGCACTGTTATCTTTCTTCAAACAGTCAACAACTATAGAAATAAGGGACTATTTGTATCTTCCATATTCTTAGACCTGTCAAAAGCATCTGACATGATTAACCACAACCTTCTTCTCAAAACTGTGTCACACCTAAACCTATGCTCCTCCTCCACAGACTGGTTTACAAGCTACTTATCAGAACAGGAATAAGCAGTCCTCTGGCAAGGCCAACTGTCCCTCCCTACTCCCAAGTAGGCATAGGAGTGCCACAAGGGTCTATCCTAGGCCCAATGCTCTTTTCACTATTTACCAATCACATCCCCTCTTCCTCAGTCAGTGCCACTGTTGCACAATATGCAGACACAACCCTTGTTTGTGCTGCCCCCAACCTAAAAGAGCTACAAACCTTGACCCAGATCGATTTATTTTACTCTAGCTGAAACCTGGTTCACTAACATTAAACTGATTCTTAATCCCAAAATAAAATCTATTGGTTTTTAGTCCTGGTCGATCCCCTCCATTAAACAATGATTTCACCATCAAGTCAAAGGACAACATCCAAATCACCCCCCACTTCTCACACAAAGCTATTAGGTGTTGAATTCGACAATCTAAAATTTGTTACCCACATAGCCCAACCTATCAAAAATGTACATAAAAAAACTAGGACTCCTCTATAGGAATACCCAATATCTGACCAAACAAACCAAAGCAACCATAGCAAGGACTCATCTCCTGCCCATCCTTCTCTACACCTCTCCTGTCCTAACTAACCTACACCGAACAGACCTAAAGAAAATGGAATCTTGTTACAACAAGATTGCCAAATTTGCAGAAGCCTCATACAGATCCCACCATTGTCTTGCCTTAAAGCAACTCAAATGGCTCGAGCTCCCTCATCTACTGCTACTAAGACAACTTTCAACAGCTCAAACTGTATTATCTTCCTGAAAACACCCCTGCCCTTCAGGGGATACTTCAGCCACACATGCCCACAAGATCTTTAAGATCCAGTAGCCAGAACCTCATAAAGGTCATCAAATATAATGCCGGGAAATCTCTATTCACCTACACCACTGCTAGAACTTGGAGATCACTACCAAGCCAGATAACCTCCACTATATCTACCAGTCAATTTAAACATCTCCTGAAAACCCACTACATAGATAACTGGATATGCCCATGCTTCGCCCCAGGATAGTTCCTATTACCAACAAAGCACAATACTATACAGTAGGTTCTACAGCATACTCTTGCATAGTATTAATCTACATCCCAACAAAAATACACAATAGAATATAAATATCAAAATATAGCTGTCCATTCCATGCACAAAGACAATTATGTTATTCTTACTTAATAGCTACAACTCCTTATTTAACACAATATTTACATAACTATGAGGCAATTAAAGGTGTTACTCTTAGAATCTAAATTATACTGCGGTGGTGGTGCTGCGGTAGCGTTGTCACCTCACAGTTAGACGTTGCCCGTTCGATTCTCAGAGCGTCTTGTGTGTGGCGGCATGCGTGAACGGGCGTTCCTTCGTTGAAGGTTGTGCTTTAGGCCCAGCAAGCCAGCACATTAAACTCTACTGCTAATCATTAGTGGACCTGAGTTCCACTGTGGCGACCCCTAACCGGGAAAAGCCGAAAGACACAAACTCTTAGAAACAAAATTAGTCTTGCTTATAATTTGTTTGTGTTTTTGTAACCTTATGAAAGTTTATGTATTGATTATAACCACTAACTTAAATCCTTGACCAAATGTAACAATTTTTGTTTGATTTGACTTGTTTAATTTGTTTTATTTGAATTGTTTTATTTGAATTGTTTTATTTGATTTTTTTATTTGATTTGTTTTATTTGATTTGTTTGATTTCTGTGAATTGTTTGTTTTGCTTTTGGAGCTTTCCTCCCCAGGCCTCTGCTGAAAATGGATCTGTATCCAGTCGGACTCTCCCGGTCAACAAATGTAAAATAAATAAAATAAATTGGCATATGGATGATCAAGGGTCTTGTAGGGACTGGTTCACCCTTGTTGGTAAACATTTTTGTGTCGGAGTGGAAACAAAGGGAGCTGACCCTGGGCTTAAGTTCTGAAATGGAAAATGGCCATGGGCACTCTAGAGCCCTCCCACAACCATAAAATGAGAAGTTTCACAACAATTCTTTCTGGATCTAATGTCCAAGTTTGGGTGTGCCAGGGGCACCTGTCTACTCATGCTCACAGCCATCTATAAATGACAAAGATGGGAGCTGCTTTCTCGTTAGATACATCTGCTCCTAATGTGTGAGCAGTCAGAAGCCACAACAGCTATCATGGAGTTTATACTGAAACTAGATTTAGGTCTGCACACTGGGTGCCTTCTCTCATGCCTGCATCTTTTTACCTGGGGTCAGGATGAAGACCACTTCCAGTTGGTCCCTGTGCTGAACATTCTCCCTCACTACCAACAATGGATGGTGATGTAGACCTCTATATTCACCCTCTACGTCACAGCTTTTAAGTGCTGCCACTTGTAGCAGCCATTAATAACATGTGATGGTCCAAGGCAGACACAGTGGTTCCAATGGAAGTAATGGGGCACACCTGTAATTATGTCAGACACATTCGGTGGATCAATGCTTCTTTGAATATCAAAAACACAGACTGCCCACTGATGTCAAGCTGGTAAAGATCTGAATTATAAAAACAGCTTGCAAGAAATTGGAATCCTAAAGGTATACATATATGCCCTTAATTTCACTGTAGCAACACCTGGCATGGGATATGCCTGCAATGTAAGTGAGGAAAAAAAAAAGCTCCATCTGAGATGACATAAGAACTGAGGAATATAGTTCATAGGTATATACTAGGCTAACAACCATTGGGGCCTTTATAAGCCTAGCCACGCATCCCAATTGTAGCCTGAATGTTTATGTGCCTTAGGGGTTATTGTAAAGGGTATATGTACGCTAGGGCAAGATTTACAGGTTGCCTCTGTTCATTAGAGACATAGGTGCAAGACCCAAGTGGTACTTCCAATTTGCCATCCACTGGTCCAGGTTTCTCTTGAGTAGGGTTAGGGAACAGCTCTGCTTCACATGGAACGGACAGAGAAGGGGCATTCTCTGAGACACATACCTGTCCCTCCAACACGTCCAGTTTAAGTCATAAGCAAAACTTAAATTCCTAGTCATTTGTTTTTTGCAGATATGCAAAATGTTCAGAGTTGGATCAACAGATGCATTGTATAAAAGGCACTGATAGCCTTTCAAAAGTAAGAAATAGAGTACAGAGATACAGATTTGAGGGGATTTGCATAGGACATGCTGTTTATGTCCTGTAATGACTTTGTGAGGCACCTCTGTGGACAATGAAGTTGTTGCAAGTGCCTGGTCAGGTACTTACTGAAAGGCGTGATGTACTCAATGATGCGCCTGATGAGGGCAGAATACAGTGGAATGATTACTTTCTTGGACCTAGATGTCTTGCCCTTGGCTTATAAGTTGAGCAACACAAAGATTTTTTTACCATCTCAGGTGCATTTTGGTTGGAAGATAGACTACTATCTACATATGTACCCAAACCCCTGACTACTGATTCTACTCTTAGAGGTGTGTTATCGATGAGATAATTTCCTGGGTGGCCAACTTCCCAAAAGGTACTATTATGGAGTTCTTGGCATTGAGTTCAGAAGATTTCCACAGCTGTACATAATGCAAACTATAAGAAATGCAGAGGTGCAATAGGTCATCAAAAGTGGAATAAAATAAATCTCAACTTGGACATCAAATGTGGTGGATGATGCTTTGACAAGAACTAACTTATACACATGATGTGGACTTACCTTAAAGGAGAAGAAGCTTTGAAACAAAACCAGAAACTTCTGGCTATACGTATTGGTAAATAGCTTCCCTTTGGTTATATGCAATTAAAATTTAGCACATCATTCAAAGGGCAACTATCCTCTAGTATAAGAGTACTGCTGACATGAGGAACTGTGTACACAAAAGAAAGTATCATAAACATACAGGTAAGCTCTATCCTGCCAAATGAGACATCACAATCTGTTAAAATGTCAAAGGGTTACACATTAAGTGTAGCATTTTGATGAGCTAGATCATAGCATCATGGTCTTTACTGTGTTAGAAAATGAGGTTAAAATGAAACTGTACAAAGAAAGGCTGAAGATCATGTTGCCATCATTCGTCACTTTGCTAATTAAATGTTGATGTCTGCATGTGCACAGATAGTTGCAAAGTATGAACTCTGTAAGCACTGAATTATATGACTTTCAGATCTTGGCAGTTAAATATATTTTGCCTATTTAGCACTTTTAGCCACAAGAAAAGGGTGAAAACAGATAATGATGAAGCATGTGGATAAGAAAGCAAATTAAATACAGGCTAGAAGTTTTCAGTTTCCACTGTTATACAAGACCAAAGTGCAAAAGGTGCAGTAAAAACTTCCACAATTCCCACACTGGAATTACTCATGTTCCATATAACAGTGCCCTGAAGATTACACTAGAAATACCCAGTTAAGGATTTACTTGTACAGATTTTGAAATACCTTTGCATTCTCAAATTGGTCACTGTCAATCAGCCATGTGCAGATCATGGTTCCAGTCCTGCCTGCAACAAAAAGAACCATTTAGAGCAACCTAGTAAACAATATAAGACACAAAACACAAAAAACATTTTGTTAATAAAGTCAACAAACCAAGTACAAAAATAAATTACCAGCGTCACTTTAGTATATATGAACTGCAATTTATCAATAAAAAGAAAAGATACCCTCGAAAGCAGGAAAACCAGACATATGAGGATATGAAAGTCCCAGTCTTTGACAATCTCCTGAAATTTTAATGGGAACAACGGACTCTTCTACACTTTAATTACTGACAACAAGCTTAACTTTTATACTTCTGTGCTTAGCAGCTTCTCAAAGGAGAGCAAATAACCAGAGCTTTTTTAAAAATGCATTTCATGAAATACAAAACTATATGCATACCTCTTGGCCCTCAGACTTAGCCTTGCTCATCCTAAATTTATGATGTTCCACAATGAAGTGAAATCTGTTTATGAATACATACTTTATTGAATACATAAAATAAGGCTATGCAAACACTCTACTGCTACTAACTATACAAGGTCTCGTACATAAAGACTTTCTATTAAAGTGCTCCACTTTCTCACTCACCCTTTGCTATGATTTTTTTTAAGCTCACTGCTATGATTTTCAGTACTTGGAGGTTGAGATGTATGACTATTTCTCCTTCGTGACACTAATCTAATAATGCAATATTATTTTCAAATGATTACCTATAACCTTAATTCCCTTACTGCATACCTCTTGGATTTATTATCGTTGTTTTTCCTTTTACACCCTTATTATAATTTTGTATATAGCTATGTTTAATTCCATTGAGTACATTATTTTTTTTCTTATCCATTGTATTCATGACATTGTTTTGCGCTGTATTATTGCAAACTTGTCTCTACCTGTATGTCTGTCTGGGTTTTTTCCCCCTCGGGTATCCACTGAAAAAGGGTAATTTCTTACCCAGCTGCATCAACCCGGTTAACAAATGCAAAATAAAATAAATAAAATATATGTGGATCTATACATCTCCAAGGGATTTTTCAAGGAACACGTGCAAAGTTAATATAGAAATCAGACCTTATAAAATGCTGAAACCTGATGGGACACAAGTAAAAATGGGCCAATAATAACGCATACAGCCTATTTAGAGGGCAGCCAGTTCAGTCAGTTTACAAAGCAGAATACTGCTGTTCTAATAATGCAACTGTTAACTGCAGCTGTTAATCATAGTGTGGCCTACAAACCAGCTGACAAAAACAAACCACTTTTTAACAGTACAAAACTGAAAAATAAAAACTGTGTGATTAACTAGTAGTTTCAGTAATGCTGCGCAACACACAAATAAAGGCTACCAAAACCAAAAGCCAAAAAACGAACCCGGACTGGTAAGAAACGTTTTAATGAGTTAAAAACAGCTTAAAGCAGCGTGTAAATAAATTTACAATATACGCTCGTGAAATGTAAAGTAAGTGCTTTCGTTTGTACTGAATGACAAATTTCCTCTGACAAGATACATCATTTCCTTTCCATTTAAAAAGTCGTGATGAAATTAAATATACATTTTCATTCGCCCATCTCCCTAATGAATTAATAACATACCCTCTATTTCTCATACACTATATCAACCACTAACAAGCTACACATTTAACCCAACACACTAACAAATACATATAAGCATATAAATGTGTACAAGTGCTGTAACCTAAAAAACATACTTAATTATACTATAATAGCAAATAAACCTATACATCCATAAAAATACATAAATATCAAATCATGCTGAATGCATTTAAAAATACATTTTAAAATACATTTATAAAATTATATGCATTTAAACCTAGTAGAGAAACTAAAGCATTAACGTTCCAAAGCCTTTAGTTTCAAGACACTACCCAAAGATGAAATACCATTTAAACCTGGCCAAGAATGCACACCCAGGCGAATTTGCCATTTTAATTCCATTTTTTTCGAGAATTAATTGCCATGCACCTCCCCTACTACTACTTTTTAAAATATCTAAAACCAAAAATCTAAATGAATGTGTACTGTTTTGGGAAATATGTTTGGCAAGTGCATTAGTGTCAATACTTTCTCTAATGGCTCTAATATGTTCACCTATTTGTTCTTTTAATTTGCGCTCTGTTTTCCCTACATAAAAACAGGTACAGTGGGTGCATAAGGCACAATACACTACTTTTGTGGTATCATAATTAAATTTACCTAATATATTAATATTATACTTGTTAACAGAAATATAATTTGTTTCTAGAATAATTTACAAAACTTGCCTCTACCACATTTAAACATATAGCCCTTAGTTTTAGTTGCAGAGCTAGCCTCAAAACATTTTTTAAGATTATGGCCCTTCTTACAAGCAACAGATGGAAAATCACTAATTTTATTCCTCACTAGTGGATCATTCAATAACAAAGGCTAATTTTTAAACAAAATGCTTCTAATAATATAGCTATCAATTAAAAGTAGTAATAAAACTGCATGCAAAATTATTATTATTGTCATAACAGTTAGCCTTATGTTTACGTAAGTTATTCAAAGCTTGATTAGATATATCTATATTTAATGTGTTATTTACTCCTGTTGCAGTTCCATCAACAGATGGTACAATAGTAGTACCTGTCAAAAGAGGTCTAAAGTGTCCATTCTCTCTTTTATAAATTACTTCCTCCATAATATCATTTAGAAAGGCCAATGAATATCCCCATATGTGAGGTGCAAATTCCCTGATCCTCACTGTACCGCGATCTCCATTCACATTGCCGAACTCATAATGAATCACACTGTACATTCGTTATTATGAGTTTGTACTATTTCAGTTCAGGATTGCACACTTTTGAAAGTGTACTTTCCTAGTACTGACGTTCGATCAACCACACTTCCAGATTTTGAAAGTAAACTCATACATACATGTGTGTGTGTGTATGTATGTATGTGTATATATATATATATATATATATATATATATATATAGATATAGATATATACATACATGTATATATATATATATATATATATATATATATATATATATATATATATATATATATATATACATACATGTATATATATATATATATATATATATATATATATATACATATATATATATATATATATATATATATATATATATATACATATATATACATACATATATATATATATATATATATATATATATATATATATATATATATATATATATATATATATATATATATATATGGTTTACTATTGAATATGCGAATGCACTTTGTTCGAACGGCCACCCCATCGACACGTTTGCGTGAACCAAAAGCGCGAAAACTGTTCACTAGCGAAACCCATTCGATGTTCAACATTACCAGCCGCACAACACCTCCACACCCATGCTACCATGGGTTAGACAGGGGCGAGGTTTTGCCATTCGCACATTTGGGATTCGGTGTGCTGACGATCACATTTTCGACTTCGTGCAAGTCGAGTCGCCCATGTAAGGATCGACATTGCAATAGTAAACCTATATATACATATATATATATATGTATATATATATATATATATATATATATATATATATATATATATAAGGGACAGCTGTAGTGGTGCAGTGGTTAGCGTTGACACCTCATAGCAAGAGGCTCTCCCTGTGGTCACGTGGGTTTCCTCTGGGTGCTCCGGTTTCCTCCCACAACCCCCAAAGACATGCTGCAAGTGGATTGGACATGCTAAAATTGGCCCTAGGTGTGAGTGTGTGCGTATGTGTGCTTTCTGTGGAAGGTTGGGTGCCGGGCTGGCAACTTGATACTGTAAAAACTCCACTGCAAATCATGAGTGGACAAGATGATCCGCTGTGGTGACCGTTAATCGGGAAAAGCCGAAATATATATATATATATATATATATATATATATATATATATATATGTGTGTGTGTGTGTGTGTATATGCACACGTGTATATGAACATATATATATATATATATATATATATATATACAAGAGCCTGTATACACTTTTAATAAAAAAGGAAATTAAAATATTTTTTCTGAATAGCCGCAGTGGTGCAGCGGTAGCATTGTCACCTCACAGCAAGAGGTTCTCCCATTCGATTCTCGGCTGGAGCGCCATCTGTGTGGCGTCTGCATGTCCTCCCCACGGTCAAGTGGCGTTCGAAAGACATGCATAGGACGTGCCTTCATTGAAGGTTGGGTGTCGAGCTGGCACCTTGGCACCGTAAAAATCTACTGACAATCATTAGCGGACTGGAGTTCCGCTGTGGTGACCCCGAACCGGGAAAAGCCGAAAGAAGAACAACTTAAAAGTGGTCATCATTAGTAAAACTCACCAATGGCCCCTCCATTGGAACTGCACTACTATACTTAATTCTGAGGTACTTCCTGTACTTAACACATAAAATCATTTAAATATGATACCGTGTATTAAAAATTCAACCAAAAAACAAAAGTTGACTGCAAAGCACAATAATGCTCTACAAAGTGGGCATCATATGGAAATAATGAACTACCCAGGATTGGACGGCATGATGTCTACACAGCCTCAAAACATATACAGGTAATCTGTAATTTCCCCATACTGCTGACATTGATGGGTATTTATTACTGCTTATGTGATGTGCTAATTCTGAAAAGTAACACTGCAGTAAGATAAGCTCTGTTACGGTCAAATTATTACATTTCAGTAACTACTTCTTCCCATGCTAATCATTTAGTATACTAAAAATGGGATTTTGCAAGACTTCCATTTCTAGTTATGGCAGGTTGCTAACAGCAGTTAAGTAGGAGCCTTCTATTACCTTAACAGAAGACTGTCTACAACAGTGTTATGCCAGTCCGTTCCCTAGGTAGAAGCTAAGTGGCCACCCGATTTATGTTACTGATGAAGAAAGCAGTGGCAAAAATAAAATAAATAAATGGAATGAATGAATGAATCAATGAATGAATGAATGAAAAGTACCAAATCAGTGGAATGTGCAAGTTCCAAAGGAGCAACTTTCAACTGCCCATGCTAACTAATTAAGGTAGATGAAAAATTGGGTGGTTATATCAAAGCCACTGAAGGCTGATTAGAACTGAAACTGAAATGTCCCTGTTAACCCAGTCTGAAACAGTATCTGAGATGCAGCAAGTTGCAAGGTAAATGAAACCCACATCTCAGACGTGCACGTTAAGCTGGAGTGGCAGAACTCATGGGTTGCCAAAATGGGGGACCAGGTCTGCTAGAAAAACTTAGGATTTCTGGTCATACCAGTAGGAGCACAGGCAAGGGATGCTGTTGGTTTTAGTACATAAAAAATAAAGCCAGTTGCTTAGACTAGTTTATAGAAAGATCATCAGCTAGAGAGATGGCACCCTACACATCTTTGTGTTGGGTCCAATAACAGCTTTAAGGAAACCACAACAGTTAATAGCAGAATTTGTCAACTGCATCAAAAACAAAATTGCTGCTTTGGGTGCCAGGGAAAAAGCTGCTCGATAGAAAGACCCACATCTTTTCTGAACAAGACTACACTGCTGAGATCAGATACACAAGAATAGATCTGTCCTGTTAAGACTGCAACAGTCCAAAATGTTCAATTTTAAGCTGTTTTACCTGGCATTTTTTTTTTAAATCTTTTTTCAAAAAAGCTGCAGGTATTTTGGGCGGGGTGGAAACCCTGATATTGTAATGAGGAGTGCATACAGAGACAATGAAGCTTCCTTCCTTGCCTACTGAAATGACTACGGGGGAATTCTAGTTGTCAGGCACACTTATGCTGAATGGTAATTATAGTATGCTAAAAAATGAAATAATGGGCTGGACAGAATGTGAGTTGTCTGTTTACAATGACTTGTCAATTAATTTTTATACATTGTTGCAATTTGTGGACAGTGTTACTTTTCACCATACAAGCTCTCTACTCCAGCCTTAGAAGAAGACTTGTTTAATTCAGAAAATGTTAAATTGGGGGATTTAATTTTTTCATATGTTTTAATCGCGTCTCTTTTCCTGAAACCCGTGCACATAAGTTAATAAAAGTGTTTAGTTTTAGATAGAAGGACAGAGGAGGAGGAGTTGAGATTTTTTTTCCCTTCTACATATTGTCTTCTACAAAAAGAGGTTAATTCACAACAATGCATTTTCACACGTAATAATGTTCTTTGCTATGATGTGCTATACAAACACTTGGATATAAGCATTCAACAAACTGAATGGGATATATCCTCCACACTAATGGCAGCTGCTCAGTTAACTTTTCTATCTGGCCCTATCAGACCAATGGCATGAAGGACAGAACCGTCTGCGTTTCTAATGGCAAAGAAGCACTGACAAAGGCTATTTTTCTTAACATGAGTGTGAGTCAATGAGAAAGATCCCAGTTTGAGACTCTGCTTCAAATCTTACTAGGAAAAAGTACAAGGAAGTTTAAGTGTTTACACCTTTAACTAGAGCAAGTGGAAAGGGGCTAATGTTCTTGGTGAATGCTATACTTAAGAAACTGAGGAGGTACAACTAGAGCTGGATAGTGGATACAGTATGGTGCTACTTAAGCAGAGCCTGGAGAAGGCCAAAGTAGTAAGTTACTGTCAAAATGAAGCTCCTTAACCCACTTAAGTGATCCAAGGTGTATTCTTGTATAAAAAGGTACTCCCCCAGATTGTCTGCCTCCTGGAAAGACACTTACCAGTCTGAAACTAGTAAGAGGTTGACTATGAGCTTGCAGGGTGTCCACTTTCAAAGGGGCTGGATAGAAAGAGGTGGCAGTGATGATTCAGAGGACTGGGTTTCAATATACAATGGAAAAAACAGGACCCAAAATGAAGATATATAAGCAGCTAACAGACACTGGCAAGGGATATTTTTTCACAGTATTATGAACCCACTACTTTTCTGTGGGCTGACATATATTATTGAGCACTCAGTTTTTAGGAGGCAGTAATGGTTTTGGCTAGAGATCAGAATCCAGTTTCCAAGCTCAGAGATGCACAGTCTGAGCCCAGTGTGTTTAAGATGCCGAGTCACAACAATTGTTTTGCATAATGCTGTAAGAATATCCGACAGGAGGACTCTGTATAAACACAAAAACAAAGAAATGGTTTCACCTGTTACTCTGCTGTATATTATACCTACTCAAGATTCAAAATCATGTAGTTTCATGACAGCAGCTACATTTAAATGAAAGCTTAGAGACCCTTCCCATTACACTGACCATGGAATACTAATTACATTTGTGAAGACAGAGAAAAGAAAGATGATCAGAAAATGAAGATTCAGTACTTCATTATGTGATAACAGGCACATTATGGTGTGGTTTAAGGAGCAAAAGAAGCACTATTAAGAACTTTCCCTTGGCCATCTCAGCAGGTACTGTACTGGCTGAATGCATTTAAGAGACCATTCAGGCTGAATTTACAACAATATATATGGAAATTAGCAGTGCATAAGCAACTCACCTGGGGACTCTGGGAAGACGAGCTGAGAGAATAATCAACCACTCCATTTTCCAATTTTCTGCATGGTTTCATGGTATAGCATCACTAGTCAAGACCTTTTTCAATTCACTGCCACTCACCTACCTTCTATGATGGTCACTACAGACTGTCACTGGTCTTCTCTCATGCAATCCAGCCATCTCTTTACTGGATGTACACATTTCTTCTTGCATTCTTCCTGCATCTCCCAACATCAGAATCAGCTTTCCTGCACAAATGTCAAACCACAGTAATTTGTTCTGACATTCTTTGGAATTGGAGCTACTTTGTCTTTTCTAATATTTTTTCTTTCCCAGTGTGTGCATCCTACCCCCCACCCCCCCCCCACCCCATCTCAGGCACCTCATCTTTATCACCTCTAGTTTCTTCATCTGGTCTGAATAAACATCCAAGTTTCTGTACCATACAGAAGTATTGGTCGCACATTACTTTTCATCTTCTTTGGTATTCTGTCACACACTACCTCTGTCATTCTGGGCAAGGTGGCTGCAGTACCTGATTCTAGCTCTGACCTCCTCATTCAGACTTGCCTTCTGCTCAACCATCTCTTCCAGATATTAGATGCTGTTAATCTGTTCCACTAGTTTCCCTTCTATTTCATCTTCTTCTAACTTTCCAGCATTTACTGTTATGAGATTTGTCTTGTCTGTACGCAATTTTATCTCATGTGCCTTCAGTTTTGCAATCCAGTTCTCTATCTGCTCAATTCCTGTCTGCATGTAATGCCACATCAGCTGCATATAATAGCTTTGCTGATGTATCCCCTCCAACCAGTTTGTTAATGCAGTCCATCACCAGTACAAACAGCAATGAGCTCAGAGCTAAACCTTGATACACACTCACTCCCACTAGGAACCCCTCTGAGTCCAAACACTGTTCACAGTTGTGTCATTCTATTGTTGTGCATAGCCTGTACTAATGTTTCTGAGACTTCAAATCAGTGCAGGATTGCCCAAATCAGTTTTCTTTGGATCTTGTCATATATTTTCTCCCAAGTCTAGGAATATTCAGTTGGATTATTTCTTTATCTCCAGCTTCTTCTCCACTATCTAGCTAACTGCAACACTGAGATGGTGTGCTGCATCCTGACCTGAATTCCAAATTGCCCATTGTCCATATTCCTTTCTATGACTCTGCGTATTGGACTTTGATACCTCTGTTATGTCTACATTTGTGAAGGTTCAACTTTGCTTTTGCACGCTGGCACTAGAATGCTTATTCTCAGTCATCTGGGTTATGCCTTTGTCGCCATATCGAGATGAGAACCCCTGACAGCCACTTATTCCCTAACTTGCTCAACATCTTGATCATACCTGCTGTGACCTCATCTCAACCAGATGCTTTCCCTGATTTCATTTTCCTTACAGCTATTCTTACTTTATAGGGTAGGGGGTTCTTTTTTCACCACAACTATGTAAGGGTCCTTTGGACTAGTAGGCAGGTTGTTGTGGGAATCCCTTATGAATGGTATTTGATGACTTTTTTTTTTCTTCTGCCTTTTTCTCGCAATCTGCTAGAGATTCTGTGTGTCATCTGCTGAGTCACTTTCCAAAAGCAGAGTACCTCTGATAACTTGTTCTTTACTATTGTAACTGCATTCTTATCCTCTATTAGCCAACCAATATTTCTTCTTGGTTCGGTTTGCCTTTTCTATGTCCTACTTTTTCCCGTACTCTTTTCTTTTGATAAATTCTTGGACTTCTGTATTCCATCACTACCTTTCCTTGTATACTTTATTATGGACACTATTTTTCTGGGAATTTTGCAAACTCTGATGGCTACTATAACAGTCTTTCTTACTAGAAAGAAGTCTACAACAGTTGCATGTTGACCAGTCTTCTATGTGACCTTGTGACTCTCTTGCTGAACCATGTGCTGGTCACCACCAAGCCATCTGCCACAGAGAAATCTAGAATGGCCACTCCTTTATTTCTGTGGTCTCAGCTCAGTGGACTCGGCCATACCTCCTCCCCTTACCTGTCTTTCCTGATACAAGTATTCAAATCTCACATTAGCACCACCAACTCGTGTGTTCTCTACTTCATCTAGTATGGCCTGCAACTGCTGCCAAAAGCACATTCTTCCTCGCCATTGCAATACGGTTGTGAGACGTGTGCTGAGATTACAAATTTTGAATATCTTGTGTTTACACAATAGTCTGACTGCCATGAGTCTATCACCAATTCAGATGACCTCCCTCCCTATCTTCAGAAGAATCTTCCTCACTACAATTTCCACAACTTTTACATTTGTCCTTCCTTTTAACAGACTCTGTATCCCAGACTAACTGGCTTAGTTGCACTGCCTTCCAGCTGGTCTCCCAGATACACAGGTTGTCCTGTCTCCTCTTTACCATCATGTCAACCATTTCAAAGCTGTGCCTTGTCAGTATATTAAGTGTAACCATCCTTAGTTCATGTTTGGCAGGTTGATTTGTTTTACATCTAGCTTTCACTCGAGATATTCCAGGTAACCTGGGCTGAGCAAATGGACTCTGGCCAGCGAATACCTTACTGATCCCAGGGATGCTGGGCTTCATTTTTGGCACACAATGTCCAAACGAAACACACAGACCCCTCCCACCATTAGTATGGACACTTGGTATAGGTTAGTGTAGGCCTGGTCCTCAACCCACTTATCACTAGGAAATACCCATACCCATTTTTTGATGAAATTAGTCATTACTACACGTCAAAAATGACCCACACCAACACAACACCCTCCACATATGCGGAGGTTCTTAACAAAAACATACCTAAACAAGAGAGACCTCAGACAAAAACACATGCAAACTCCACAGCCTACCACACCACACACAGCCCATATGCCTGTCTCTCACAGCCATCAAGGCTTAACCATAAACCCAATACTTTAATCATAGGAGACTCCATTAAGAGACACACAGATGTGACCCTCAGAGGGGTGGCCATGCAGGTGCAGCGGTTAGTGTTCCCACCTCACAGCAAGAGGTTCTCTGGTTCAATCCTTGGCTGGGGTGCCTTCTGTGTGGAGTCTGCATGTCCTCCCTGTGGTCGCGTTGGTTTCCTCCACACATCACAAAGACATGCTGTAGGTGGATTGCACACTCTAAATTGGCCTTAGACGTGAGTGCCTTCTGTGGAAAGTTGGGTGCTGGGCTGGCAACTCAACTTTGTAAAACTCCACTGCCAATCATGAGCGGACAGGTGATCCGCTGTGGCAACCTCTAACCGGGAAAAGCCGAAAAATGATGATGATGCGACCCTCACCAGGCTGGAAAGGAGAAAGTCATAGTAAGCTGTTTGTTAGGTGCCAGAATACACCACACTGCCCATGCACTCAAGTCCCTCAGCAAGTACTGCTATGACTCTGTCATGGTACATGTTGGCATGAATAACTTAAGATGCATCTCTCTGGACTATATGAAGAGAGACATGATCGAGCTCTCCGAATATGTGTTCCAGGCAGATAGGTGTCTAGCCTTAAGCAGCATTCTACCATCACCCAGAATGATTCCTCAATACAAACAAAAAGTGATGCACTTTAACAAATGGCTTAGTTTCTGGTGTCATTTTAAGGGAATCCAGTACCTGTCAGCCTGGGAAGACATGACTGACAGACCAGGATGCTTTGCCAGAGATGGCCTGCATCTGTATCCCTTGAGCTTCAGGGTGCTGGCAAAGGCTCTTGCCTCCCCCCTATAGTTGCCTTTTTTAGGCAATGGCTTGAGGTCAAAACTACCAACATGAGAATTTCATCCAAATGCAATCTAAAGGTCATGCTGCCGAATACCAGGAGTCTCAACATGAAACTGCACTCATTGCAAGCATTCTTAACCCTAGAAGATGCTGACATTTGTTCAGTCACAGAAACCTGGTTCAAAGCTGCGGAGAGCACCACATCCTTACCTGGTTACTCATCCTATCATACATACAGACACCAAACTGAGGGCAGCAAAGCCAAAGGTGGTGTTTCAATATATATTAAAGATATACATACTTCCAGACTCGTCAAACAGTAGGGCACACAGGAGACACTCCAGGTGCAGTTGACAAGACCCCTATCCACATCATAATTAGCTACAGGCCCCCAACATTGACTCAGGATGCACATGCTACCTATCTGGACCTCCTCAAATCTATTAAGATTCAACCCGATACCCTGATCCTGGGCGATATTAACTACCCAACCAATGATTGGAAGAACTACTCACCAAAACACAAATGAGATTTCTTGACTTTTTCAATGCCGATGCCTTGGACCAGCTTGACAACACCCCCACAAGAGGTGAAAACATCTTGGACTTGGTACTAACCAACACAAGAAACCATTGCAGCATCCCCGCAGTGTCATCATCCCTGGTAAGATCAGACCACAAAGCGGTCACCTTCGAAGTCACCATCGCCCCTGACCCCCCCCCCCCCAGGTTAGGTTAAACAAAAAACTTCGCCAAAGCTGATTACAACCTCCTGAGGGAAGGTCTGAACAGCTTCACAGCCCCCTCCCCAACTACTCAGGAACTGTTACTAATATCCAAACCTATACCAAAGTACTATACAACCATTTATATAAATGCATGGATTCAACAATGCCTGACAGGACAAAATCCTCCTCCTCAAGGAAGAGTAAACCTGCCTGGTGGACATCGGCTATAAATAAACTCTACAACAAAAGGAAAAAATGCTGTCCAGGACCAAGAAGGAACAGGCGCCAAATTGGAAGAAATCTCTCCTTAGCTTAAACAGGCAAACAAGTATTAGTGAAGTACTCCAAAGATAACAGAGTCCAAATTGGCCACATCTACTAAAGACAGTCATAAGGCCTTCTTCACATACATCTGCAATCTAAGGAGAAACACCCAAATCTGCTCAGAACTGATGGTCAAGGACACCACGTACACAAATGCTGTGGATATAGCCAAATTGCAGGCAGACAGGTTCCGTGAAAACTTCATCCCTCTGTCCCCATCAGTAATCCAGGATATCCCCATTACCTGTCCCCCCCTACCCCTTATCTCTAGGGAACAAGTCATTACCGCACTCTCAAAGGCTAAAACAGCAGCTTCCATAGGACCCGATAACATCCCCAGCTGCATCCTGTATCAACTCAGGCAGGAACTAACAGCACCATTAGGCACTCTATTCAGCCTAAGCCTGAGTACCAGTTCTGTCCCAGCTGAGTGGAGGATGGCCATTGTCATCACTCTGCAGAAAGGTGGAGTGTGTACTGATTCAAGCAATTATAGACCCATCAGCCTAACTAGCCTGATTTGCAAGGCCATGGAACGCATCATCATTTATTTTATTTTACATTTGTTTACCGGGATAGTCCGACTGGATACATGTCCATTTTCTGCGGAGGCCCGGGGAGAAAAGCTCCACATAGACAAACTTATGTAGATTACACAGAAGTTAGCAAACAATTATAAAAACAAAGTGATTATATACAATGGGTTAGTAGTGTTCCCTAGTAGGGACTCACAATTCACATGGACAGACAATTAAAAGTAAGAGACATCACATTGGAAGCAGAGCTTGGTGATGTAAGTTACAAGTTATGATAATTGCAGAATATGCTTTTAGTTTATAACTTTAATCAGGGTTGGTACATGGGCATAGCCAATTCACTTTGAGATACTGTTAGAGGTTTTTTTTTAAGAGACTTTTAGAGGATTGTAGGGTTATATAGTTTGACAACGAATTCCAGGATTTGCCAATGAAGTTGGCAAACAGGGATTCACCAGCAGAGTTATTAGCTTTGTGGGTTGTTGACCACATTAACAAGGACATAGGCAACCTCTGAATGCTTGATCCCACACAGTTAGGTTTTGTCAAGGGGAGCTCATGCCTGTTAAATTTGGTAGACCTCTGAGTCGGTCACCAAAGCCATGCACAATGGGAACATGGTGCATGCTGCCTACCTTGACCTGGCCAAGGCCTACGACACTATACCCCACTCAGGCATAACAGATAAACTATCCCAGCTTGGGGTAAATCTGTATGTGACCATATGGGTAGCTAACTGGCTCACCAATAGCTTCCCCTATTTTGGCTGAGTGAGTTCTATCTCAAGTACTAGATCCGTAACAAGTGGCATACCCCAAGGATCAGTCTTGGGGCCCCGCTTGTTTGGGATATACTTCTCCAAGGTGCAAGCCAAACCCAGAGGTCTACGGTTGACCAAGTTTGCAGATGACAGCAAGCTGAGCGCTGTCATCAACTCTGCTAGTGATGTACACGTACCACAAGCGGGTCTCACCCAGACAAATGACTGATGCCAGAAACATGGCCTCAACTAAACGCAAAAAATGCATCATCATTCCCTTTAGGGAGAGTGACGTCTCTACAAATTATCACATCAATAACAACGTCCCAAGCATGCAAGCAGTTGCGAGGGACTTGGGCACCCAAGTTGACAGCAATCTAACTTTTGACCACCATGTTGCCTCCACTGTACAGACAGCTTTCTACATGGCTCATCTCATTGCTAAGGGTAATTCTTACAGGAACAAAGAAGTCATAACTTCCCTGTATTCCTCCCTTAATCAGGCCCATCGAGTATAATGCCCCTTTCGGCATGTACCTCGTGAAGCACATGCAGCAGCTGGAGAGACCAAAGAGGTTCCTGACCAAGAAAATCCAGTGTTTCAAAAATGTATCTTACATGGACAGGCTAAAAGGCCCGTCCCTCTACTCTGTCTCATACAGACTCCATAGAGGTGATCTATGTCTGGCATACAGAGCAATCTCTGACCCCACCTTGATGACATTGCTGCATATCTGCAAGCCAAATTCCACTTGCATTGACCCACATGCAAAACCTCAACTTGGTCTGCGACATCAACAGAACTTGCTGGCTGGATAAATTTGTCTCCCAGAGACTCCTGCACCTGTGGAATAGACTCTCTCTCTCCACGTCAAGCAGAGTACTTTCGTATCCCTCTTTAAGAGGGACCTGGATGGGAAATAGAAAATACACCCTGGGATTCCACCTGTGTCCCTGCTGGACAGGGGCATCGGGTGCTGACTTATGGGAACATGGGCTAATTTACTGGCTAGGCTTACAAGTGTCTCAGGGCCAGTAGCCTAATAACTTGCTATAATCCCATGAACTTGGCTGCATTACCTAGAGCCATTTTACACCACCAAGTGGCTAAAGCTGACACTGTGTGCAGTGTGTGATTAACGTTTCTTATCTAAAGGATACTGGGTACCATAGCGGATACCTAAAGGACCTGGGTATATGGGCAGTTCCAGCTTTGAGTTTTATTATCAACTAACTGGTTAATTATAGTTATAGAAAGTACAGTTGTGTAAAATCTTACCATAACAGTAAATGTATTTCTCCTAACTGTTGCAGTACTCTTTACAACAGGGATCCCTTGCCAAAGGCAGCCCGATGTCTGGCCAGTATACCAAAGTCTTTTGGTTAAGGGTACACTGAACATCACACACATGCTCCCTGCAAATGGCATAAAGGTGACATCCAGACATACCATCCTCAGAACTGAAAAAGCCCCAGTAGGAATGACAGTCCAAGAATAAAAATAGGTAACAAACACATCCAAAAGAAACAAAGACCAAGGGGAGGAGGGAGGGTGCAAATACTGCATCAGTGAAGAGGAGGACATCTACTGTTGTGGTAAGATTTTACACAACTGTACTATATCCTCCCATATCACTGTTCTAGTACTCTTTACAATAGGGTGAGTGCAAAAGCTCAGGAAGAACATTGGGAGGAGAAAGGGCCAGCAGAACCCTCTAGGAAGCCATAGAGAATGGCCCTGGCAAAGCAAGCTCTGGCCCTAGAAATCACATCCAACTTATAGTGCTTAGTAAAGGTATGCACAGAAGTCCAGGTTGCTACCTCAAGAATAGAATTAATACCCAAACCTTGAAAAAAAGCAGCAGCAGAAACCATGGTTCTAGTAGGAGTCTTAACAGAAGAAGGAAGGCTCTTCCCATGAAAAGAGTAGCAAAAAATGACTTTAGAAATCCAGGAAAAAATAGCTTGCTTGGAAACAGCCAAACCTAAAAACCTATGATGAAAAGAAACAAAAAGCTGTTCAGATTTATTAAAAGCTTTAGTCTTATCCAAATAATATCCAAGCTGTCTATGCAAATCCAAGATGTGCAAAAACCTTCTCTAGAGCAGACTGCGGAAAAGGGGAATAGACTAAGAGACAACTCATTAACAACCATGAGCATATAAAAGGAGGAAAACTAAAAATGGAGGAACAGCCATAAGGCTTGCGACACCCATCTGGCAGAAGTGAGGGGAAAAATACATGGTCTTCCAAGAACAATGCTGTAAGGAAGCTGAAGCAGCAGGCTCAAAAGGAGCATGACTCAATTTTTCTAAAACAAAATTAAGGTCCCAGGAAGGAGGACAGGATTAGTGGGAGGTCTAACATGAAGGACACCTGTAAGACACTGTTTGCCCTCAAATCCAGAGGTTAAAAGGGGGAGTCAAAGGCAGGCAAGCAGAGACAGCTGATAGGTTAGCCTTAACAAAAGAATATGCCAACCCAGCACTGAGGAATTCACACAAACAAGAGAGAACTAAAGGAACATCCACACTAAGTGGATCCAGGTTATAAGAAATACTCCAAACAGAAAACCTCTTCCATTTGGATAAATAAGATATCCTAGCCTCCTGCAGGACCCGAAGCACATTCTCAAAAAAAAGGTGCCTGTAAGGGACCAAAACCCTATTACCCACAATGTCAGTTGAAGTGTGGACAGGTGGGGATGGATGACAGATCCCTTGTCTTGTGTGAGTAGGTCCACCCTGTTAAGTAACTTATGATGATTGCCCACGGCAAGATGCAGAAGAGGGAACCAATGTTGTCTGGGCCAAAAGGGAGTCACCAACATGATTTTGGGAGCTTTCTGCTTCATCATGAACAAAACGTTTGAAATGACAGGAAGGGGAGGGAAGGCATAAGGAAGCATCCCTTCCAAGAAAATGAGAGGGTGCTCACCTTCCAGAACGGACAGCATGGGACCCTAGCACAAAATAGAGGAAGCCGTCTGTTCAGAGGGGAAGCAAACAGATCTACTCGAGTACCCCACTGGTGGGCAACGTCCAGAAACACATATCCCACTTATGGGACAGTGTAATGGATCTGCTGAGAGAATCTTCTATTATGTTCTGATCTGAGAGAATGTAAAATGCCTTAAGGACCACCTTATACCTTTCAAACCTGAAGGGCCAACTTGCATAGGAGATAAGACCTTGTCCCTCATTGCTTGTTGACATCACTGTGGCATTGTCTGTGAGAATCTTGAGGCGCCCTGGAAGAAAAAGAGAAAGAAAAGCCTAAAGAGCCAGCAGAAGAAATCTCATCTCTTTGATACTGATTTAGTGTTTCTTTTAAAGTGATCAATGGCCCTAACTGATGTAGTGTTTCTTTTATCAAAGTGAACAATGGCCCTATACCTTCACAGGGCCAAGGGAGGCCCCCATCCCATGTCTAAGGCATCTGTGAAGAGTTCCTGAAAGGAGACTGGAAGTTGAAAAGGAAGCCCCGAGTTCAGGGACAACTGATGAGTCCACCAGTGAAGTTCCAGCTTGAGACATGGAAGTAGAAGAACTAGAAAATTTAAAGGATGAGAATGTTGAAGCCAAACTGACTTTAGAAACCACTGAAACAGCCCTCAGAAATTCTCTGGCTGTTATTAAAGCCAGAGGAAGAAGGTACTGAAAGAAAACAATGAGAGTTAAGGTCTTGGGAGGAGGCAGGGATGCCATCATTGCAACAGTCTGGATTTTTTAACCCAGAAAAACATGATCTTGAGGAGGATTAAAGAAGGCTTTGCAAGAGAGAAATGGTAAAGTGTAGATGCTTAAGTAAGGTCTTTTGAGAGGAGGCCTGAATAAGCAGGTTGTCCAGGTAGGGAAAGACTGGCATCCCCCTTATCCTGCAGGGAGCAATGACAGGAATGAGGCATTTGGTGAAGTCCCTTGGCGCAGCAGAGAGACCAAAGGGCAAAGCAGAGAACTGAAAATACCAGGAAGCAACAGAGAAATGTAAAATCTTCCTGAAAAAGGGATGGATGAATAGGAATGTGTAGACAAGCATACTTGAGATCCAGGGAAACTAGAAAAGCATAATAAAGTGGTAGAGAAAACAAGGTTTGAAGGGATAACATCCAAAAGGAAGTGACCTTCTAAAAGGAGTTTAACGGAGAAAGATTCGGAATGGGTCTCCAGGTGCCTTCTTTGCTGGGAGACCAAAATATTCTGGAGTAAAACCCATCCCCCCTCTGATGAGTTGGAACTTCTTGAATTGTTCGTTGAGCTAACAGGCCTTGAAGCACCTCTGGAAAAAATGGCAGTTGTTCCAGAGGAGGTTGAGGAATGCCCAAAAAGGGGGGGGGGAAGACACAGAGAAAGAAGAATGTAACTAAGAATAACAGGACACTCGGACAGCACCTAGTTTGTCAGGACAAGGAGGTTTCTGAGTAGAAGGGTTTGGGTAGCCTTAGCAGGGGAAGCCCTTCTACCACAATTTTTACCTTTGGGAGTAGGGTGAGACTGTCTATGGACAAGGGCAGGCTTATTAGGATAATTCCTCTCAAACGTAGGCACAGGGGAAACAAATATTCTTCAACTCCTGCAAGGCCTTGCCCTTTTCTTGCAGGGACTTAACTCTGCAGCAGCATCAAACAAATATTATCCAGAGGAGCATCCATCAGTTTAGCCTTGAAATCATTAGGTAATGGCTGAAGTCCAAGCCAGGAATACCTCCTCAAAGCAAATCCAAAAGCAGCAACTCTAGATAAAAACTGCATCATAACTGCATTTAATGGAATGGCGAGCTACTTGGGAGGATGTCCCTAGAAAGGAAGAGGAGAGGCCTTCCCCTCAAAATCAGGGAGATCCGAAATAGCTTGACAGAGAACAGCCAAAGCATATTTTATTTTTTTTTATGTTATTTTACATTTGTTGACCGGGCTAGTCTAGCTGGATACATGCCCATTTTCAGTAGAGGCCCGGGGAGAAAAGCTCCAATAAAAAAAAAAACAAAAAGAATAGAAAATCCATACATACATTTAAAAAAGTAATAGCAGTTAAATCTTAACAAGAACTAAAAAAGCAGTTGTTACAAAAATGTTTTTTTTTTTAATATATAAAAGATACATTAGTCTAAGCAAGGAATAGAACTAGCAATATTAATCAATGGGTATTGTATTTGAGATACAATATCTATGTATACATGCATTATATTTATAACATGGTAGTCAGAAATTATTAGGTATTAGAGTAGTTGTAATTTGAAAGGAGAAAAGTTAGTCAGGGTTAGTACAGGAGCAAAGCCAGTGTGTCTTAAGAAAGAGCTTTAGATTCTTTTTAAAGAGTGGCAGTGACATTTGTGTAGTGAGATCAGTGGGTAGTAAATTCCATAGTTTTCCTACAGAGTTAGAGTACAGGGGAGTCACCTGCTGAGTGATTGGATCTTGAAGTATTAATCAGCAGTTTATTGGAGGAACGTAGGTTCTTATTGTTATTATAAGGTGTAATGATGGTAGAGAGTATAGGGGTGTTGGTGGGCTTATACAGGGCCTTGTGGACAATGGGAAGCTGTAGAAATTGAAGCTGGTTGGGAAATTCTAGCCAGTCTAGTTGTTTTAGATTCAGACACTGATGGGTTCTGAATGGAGAGCCTGTGGCAAACCTAGCAATATTATTATAGGATGTGGCCAGTTTGTTGAGGTTGTTTTTAGATAAATTAGTATATACAGGGGAGGCATAGAATAGGGTTGAGATTAAGTGGGTTCTGGCTGTAACAGCCCTAGCTGTTGGAGTTAGAAAGGGCTTAATTCTGTACAGGGATCCCAGTTTTTTGTTCACTAATTTTATTGCATTGTTAATGTGGGTATCAAAGTTGAGGTGGTTGTCAATTGTTATTCCTAAGAGAGAGTTTAGTGGTTGGGTCGGGGGAAATTATAGTGCCATCATTTGATAAAAGTGTGAGGTGGATGGGAGTTGATTTTCGGGTTGGAGTGAAAAGTAACAATTTAGTTTTCTTGGGGTTAAGGAGGAGACAGCGGTTTGAAAACCACTGTTCTACAGTATTGAAAGCTTTTTTGGGTAAGAGATTTAAGTTCAGTTTCAGAGGTGGCTGTACAAATAATAGTAGAGTCATCTGCATATTGAATGCAGGTGGAGTGTGGTATAGCTATTTGAAGGTCATTAATATAAATGGAAAAAAGGAGTGGACCTAAAATGGAGCCCTGAGGAACACCGAGGGAGATATGAAGGTTATTAGTTTATTTTGCCAAAGTACCGCCTGTTGACGGTTTTCAAGGTAAGATTTAAACCAATTCATGGCTTGGGGATCAAATGAGAGGGATTTCAGTATGTGTAGGAGGAGTTGGTGATTAACCATGTCAAAGGCTTTAGATAAATCAATGAAGACTGCAGAGGAAAAATTATTGTTGTTGCGGTTTTTGTTAATGGTGTCTGTGAAGGATAGCAGAGCAGTGGTGGTACTGTGGAAAGGTCTGAAACCATGTTGACAGTCGGCAAGCAAGTTGTGATGGAGAAGGTGTGAAAGTAATTGCTTATGGATGCATTTTTCCATTATTTTTGCAAGGGGAGATAGCAAGGCTATTGGACAGAAGTTAGAATACTCGGAGTGTCCCCCTTTATGTAGTGGAATGATATGTGAAATTTTCCAGATAGATGGGATAGTTCCTTCATTTATGGTTCTGTTGATCAGAATAGAGATGGGGTAAGCTATGGCTTTAGCTCCTTTTTGCAGGAATTCTGCTGGGAGTTGGTCAGCTAATGGTGTGGTAGGCTTTAATTTTAGGAGAAGGGAACAGATGAAGGAGGTAGACACTGGTTGTAAATGGAAAGGTGGAGGTAGGATAGTGGTACAAGTTGGCAGATTTGAGGTGTCAAGAGAAAGATGGCTAGCAAGATTTTGGATAGCATCAGTGAAAAAAGAATTGAAGGCATTAGCAGTATGTGAGGGATTGTCAGGGTTAGAGCCTAGTGGGTTGGGTGTGATAGATTGGCCTGGGTAAAGATGCTAGACCAGAATTTTTGTGGTGCATTGTGGTAGGTTTGCTGTGTTTGAGGGTAAAAGTTCTTTTTGTCTAATAGGATGGCTTTTTTGGTATTATTTCTGTGTTGTTTAAAGGTTTGGTGATCTGAGGGTGTTTCAGTCGTGCACCATTTTGCCCAGGATTTATTTCTGAGAAGGACTTTTTGCCTGGTATTATTGGTGAGCCAAGGTGCTGGGTTAGTTTTATATCTAACTGAGCGTGGTGAGGCGTGATGATTCAGGATTGCTAGGAATATTTTAAAGTATTCTATGGCTTCATTAAGTGGAAGAAATTTTAATGGTGACCAATTACATTGTTTGAGTTCATTTGCAGTCATGTGTCTCTGATAGGCCACAGCTGTAAAGGCTAGGGCAGCAGAAGTATACACCTTCTTACCTAGTCTCTCCACGGTTCTGCTTTCCTTATCAATTGGCAGTAATTTAGTGGAAGGCAACAATTTGGAAGGGTCATCAGGAGCCACTTACACCACAGAAGGAAACTTGTACAGAAACTTGTAGTAAAACCTATGTTTTTTTTTTTGTTTTTTTTTTTTGGGGGAGCAGGGGACTGAGAATCAGGAGCCTAAGAAACAGTAGGAAAAGCATCCAGCACAATAGCAAGAACCACAGGAATAGCAGAAGGCCTAGGAGACCATTTGTAAAAGCTCATAGTACCCCTTCTGAACATCAGACACCTGAGCACAGTCTCATTTGAAAAATTCCATAATTCTGCAAACAGTATCACCAAATGAAATCTCCTCAAAAGGAGAGTCAGGACTGACAGACTCTTCTTCCTCAGACCCATACCCAAGTGCTGAAGGAATCCAGAAGGAATAAGTTTGGGACTGTTTGTCAGAATCAGCATCCGCCTTTTCAGAAAAATCCTGCTCCCTAGGCCTCTTAAGAGGTGTACCACCACCAGGGGGGTAGCAGGAACAAAATCACCCTGTGGGGCTCGAGAGCCATAAGCTTTGGATGAAGTTTTGCCACTCTGAGGATCTTTGGGAGCAGGGGAAATATGTTTAGCTTTCTGCTTCTTTCTGTGTGGGACATCAGCCTTGAAAAATTTTGGAGGTTGTGACCAGACTGCACTCAATGGCAGTCGGAACCTCTTCCCTGACTGAAATTTGAGCAACACCCCTAGTCCCTTCAGTAATAACTAGCAGTGGTTCCCCTGCACATCCGAGGTGGATATTTGCAAAACCTCCATGGACGTGCATGGTGATGGGTCCATGTTGGAGTCTGAAGCTGTTATGGCAGGGGAATCCAAGAAAGAAACCAGATGCTCCTCTGGGCTTTCACCAGCCTCAAGAGAGATGTCTGGTGGAGATGGTACAGCATAAGAATCAGATCTAACTATCTTGGCCTTTTTCTTCATAGATGGCTGGCCCTCAGGCCAGGAAGATCCCTCCATGGTATCCTCAGCCAACAATAAGTCAGTAGTTCTCAACATAAATTGTTAGAAAGAGAGCAGACTCCTCAATGTCTTAGGGACAAAGGAATGACAAATCTTGCAAGATGTATGGTTGTGTGAAAACAGAACAAACACTACTTGTGGCGATCTTTATGGGGAATTTGTCTCCTAGACTTGCATTTCCACTTTCTGGATAACATAAAACCCAACAACCAGATTATAAGACAAACACAAGATAAATAAAAAACAAAAACCCCAATGGGGCACTAATCTGAAAGTGGAAGAACCAGCAGATGAACTGGCATTCAGACAGACGATCAAAGATGGCATTCAGACTGGCAGCAAAGAAGTTCTGAGAATGGTACAGCTGGATGTCACCTTTACACCCTATGCAGTGTGCAGGAGTGTACATGTGATGTACGATGTACCCCTTGCAACCAAAAGGCTTTGGTGTACTTGCTGAACATCGGGCTGCACTTGGCAGGATATCCCTATTGTAAAGAATACTGCAGCAGTGATATAGAAGGACATCCTATATGTTCTGTAAAAGATTTATAAAGTCTAGGAAATCAGAAATTATAAAATTGTTAGTTACATTACACCCAAACTTGAGAATGGAATAACAGTATGGAAACCTTATAAGAAAATAAGCATTAGTAAACTGGAAAGAGTACAGCAGAAATATACCAAGGGTATCTACGGATGTGAAAATTGCAGTTATTATGAAAAACTAAACTATCTGAACTTTTACAGTGTCTCACATAGACATTTAAGAGGAGACCTTATTCAGGTATATAGGATATTTAGAGGTAACTACTACTGGGAATGTTTGAGGTTAACAAAAAGTAGTAGAGAATCATCACACAGCCTACATAGAAGTTTCTATAGGAATGTGAAGCATAGCCGGCCTTAGGTGTAGTCCAGCTGGGCAACCACCTAGGGGCACCGCTCTAACAGGGGCGCTTTTCCAGTAATCTGGATGGTGTAGGTAGACCAGGTTGGGGGGCAAAGGGTGGTGCTGGGGGGGATGCTCTGGGAGACCTTTTCCCTAGGGCACCAGTTGACCAAAGGCCGGTCCTGATGAGAAGTGTACCAAATGGTTCTCTGAGACAGTAGCTGATGCATGGAACAGACTACCAAGTTATATTAAAGCAAGCACTGGTTTAGATTTTTTTTTAACAACCTGGACATTTATTATGTGAGTAACTGTTATGGTATACTGGCAAGCTAGAATGGCATTCTTGCCCATGCCTGCAAATATTTCTATGTATGCAAAGCAGTTTGCCTAAACAACTATTCATTGATGAGCACAAATGAGAGAATTCTGTTGACATACAACTCAAGTTTGAGGTATAAACACCCAGCATGTTTTTTGGAGGTGGAAGGCATCCCTTGGAAACATTTGGGACATGTAAACTCCATACACGCATTAGCTGGCAGTCAGAATCAAATCCTGTACTTTGCGATTGGGAAACAAAAACCTTAACATGGGAGATGCAGCAATGCAAGCTGATATGACATTTCAGGACATCAGACTGGTAAAGCAGGCAATAAATAAAATAACTGAAGCAGAACTCGGTTTTAGATCCAGATTTCTTAAATATACAGATTTTGATATCACTTAAATATTAATGAAAGGTCAGCAACATCTATCACTCTGTTTCAGACAGAATGATAAGTCATTATTGCAAGTGTTTCGAGGGTTTTATAAAAAGTCATATTTGATAATATATACGGGTGTGTGTGTGTATATATATATATATATATATATATATATATATAGATATATGGATATATGGATATTAAAATATAGACATATAGATATATACATACATATTCATTCAGAAACCACCTTTAAATTGTGGCAAGCAGACACAACAGGAGGGAGAAAGACTAATCTCTCACCTATGGAAAGAGCAACTTTTGATGGTTTTAGCTAGCTTGTCCAAAGGCAAAAACCCTAGGGCTGGATGAGATCCCTTTGGAAATGTATCAGATGAGAAGGAAAGAGGATATTGTAGGGGTTAGGTAGAGTGAATAAGGGAGTGTGCCTCAGCTGCATCTCCATTACAGACCCTGTTATCCTTCATATCCTATATTTCCACAGTAATAATAGCTTAGCAAACACCCGAACCAAGGACCTAAATGTTCATTCAAGACTAACAAAAGGTGATTGAGCAAAATGGATTAATTATACAGTGCCTGCCTCAACTCTGCAATAAGCTCCCTCTGCAGGTTATGCAGTGTGATAAATTAACACCCTTCTAACAGAATCTGGATAACTGAATGGGTACCCTCAAATATAGTTCAAAACTAACTGACCTTACTAGCCCTCTTTCAGAAAGGGGGTACACAGCCTGAGGGTGGGTATTAGCAAACAATGATGGTCATATAAAGCTAAATTGCCTTGAAACTTTTTTTTTCACCCAGGTTCTTATATAGATACTTTAAGATTACAACATTTTAATTGCAATACTGACTAAGAGGGTATTAATGAGTATGGCTTCATTTACTCATCTAGATCAGAGCAGGTTTATTCAGGGCAGGAAGACATTTGATAATTTTACTAGAAGTAGTTGACAACCAAGACAACACGTAATGGTAGATAGTGAGGAAGCCTTGACAGAATGGACTGGTATTTGGATTTAGTTTTGGAGCTGTGTGTGCTCCCCTCTGGATTTATATGCTCTTGGAACATGTCTATAGGGTTCCATAGCTACAGTCTAGATGAATACAGCCCAAAAAGGGTTTAAGGTTGGGGATTTGGAATTTAATGCTTCACATTAAGCTGAGGACTTACTAGGTTATTAATGAACAAGTGGAAATTTTGAATACATTTTTTCAGAAGTCTGGAAGACATCAGACAATCTTCAAGCTAAAAATACACATAATCGAAAGTAGAGCTTTAATGGCAAATTTTTCAACCTTTGAGGCATTGGAAGCCCCATATCCATTTCTCTGGAATACTGATAATTGTAAATATTTGGAAAACCAACAGGCCAGCATACTCCAACAAATGACAACACACTGCATGGAGCTGCCTGGGATAACTCTACAACTTTTCTTTAGAAATAGGGCTCATTAGAACTGGACTTTGTGCAGTATATCACTAAGGTACAAGTGATGGCATTTCCACGTCTTACACATTTTCCAGGCTCTGACTTTGTTCCTCTGGTGAAAACTTTTTAAAAGAAAACAAAGATTAGTTACACATATATACCTTTGCCTGCCCAAATCCAAGGTTTATTTAGAAAAACTGAAAAAAATTTGAATTTGGCAGAGAAACGTATACAAGTATATTTCTTTTTTTGCCAGTGGCTCAGTGCTTCAAATTAAAAGAACAGTTGCAAACTTTTTTGTGGAAAAATGGAACAGCAAGAGTTAAAAGAATTACTAGGGAGAAATTAACTTATCTATAGGCAGAAGGGATTAGGGACACCAGATTTAGACACTTACTGGAGAGCAGCTCGCTTGAAAATATTCTGCCTCTGGAACATGAAGAGTGGAAGCCTCCCTTGGATTAAATTAAAAGAGCAAACTAGCAAAACAGTGGTAAATTTGAATGGCCTGATTACATGGGAAAGATACCTGGTCCACAATAAGTGTTTGTTAGTCGAGATCACAACAGGGTTAGAATGGTCCTTTAAAACACTGGAACTTGAGGGTTGAAGAGAGATTCAGACTCCTTTAGAGCAAAGTTTGAAAGAAATAGTCACTGATATTTTACAACTGGATCCTTGTCCCAGAACAATCTAATATACTGGGAGCAAATGTTAGAGGTATTAAAAGCTGGGATCAAAGTGTGCTAGATATGGGTTTGCAACAGAGAGATAATTTAACCTATAGAGGTTTGTTGGAGATTCTCCATGAAAATCTGAGAATTTATTTGTACTAACAACTCAGTTACTCAGTGGGCTATTTTTCTTAGGGTGCTGCACATGTGCTCATGCAGACTTTATTCCCAACTGAAGGGAGCAAAAAACAGTATGGTAGGTAAAATCTGACTAGGTTAAGTCAACATACCTGAGGCTACATATCTCCTCGAGAGTATGGCGTAATGTGTCCAATACAGGGTGCCACTCAATCTAGGAAGTTCCAGATGTTTGTGTTAAAAGTGCTTGCACAAGAGTTTTTGCATACCAAGGAGACTGACTGTTATGCTCCCTGGCATTTGCAATTGTTGGTGGTGGTGTAATACAGGAGAAGTGAAATCCTGGAGTCATGTATTTTGGGAGTAATTTAGAGTGGTGCAATATAAGCTGCAAACAGGCAGGTTACCAGGAGTTTTGGCCAGGACAGATGGGAGTTTTATTAAGGCTCTTTTTCTGCTGGGAACTCCTCTAAGAATGCCTGAGAGGGCTTTGTCGGCATCCAAGAAGGTGATTACAAGAAAAGGGAAATCTGAAGGCTCCCCCTCCTAACATATGGAGGATATACTGCTTGAGAACTATAACAAGTGGGAAGAGCCCAGGAGTGCAGAGCAGATGTTGAGAGCAAGATTATGTTATTGAGATAGCGTACAAGTAATATATGGGAAAGATTTTTGGTTGGTTGTTGAACCCCTGATTTTGTGTTCTGCATGTTTGATACTTAGAAGTTATGTACTCACCATAACGTTCCATCTGAGTAGGTATCTTCATTTGTCTGCTACCTTTGGGATACGGATCTGATCTCGGATCAGAGCCGGCAACTTTTACCACAGCATAGATCCGAGCTCCTAGCTCCTCCCTTTACCCATAATCCCCTGCCAACCCTAACTGACCTCAGATCAAGTTTGCCCGATATAAGCAATGTTATTGTGCCCCGGAAGGGGCTTATCCAAGACAGATCCTATAGGTCAGGGGGAAGGAGGGGGGGATGGTTGCAGACAAATGAAGATACCTACTCAGATGGAATGTTATGGTGAGTACATAACTTCTAAATCTGAAGTAGGAACTTCATTTGTCAGCAACCTTTGGGACAGAGTCCCCAGCTACCTGAATCTTGGGTGGCCTTTATGGAAGAACATTCCGGAGCACTGCAGAGCCAAAGGATGCCCTACCTCTGGAGACAACATCCAGTTTGTAATGGCTGATAAAGGTATGAGATGAGGCCCAAGTGGCTGCGGAACAAATATCATCTAAGGGGACCCTAGATTTAAAAGCCGCCGAAGCAGCGACGGCCCTAGTAGAATGAGCTCAGACTCCCTGAGGTGCAGGCCTTCCCGAACTCTGATACGCTAAGAGGATACAATTAGCTATCCACCGTGATAGTAACACTTTAGAAATCGACTTACCTAAACTTGTTTTGGCAAAGGAGACAAACAACTGGTCAGATTGCCTATGACTAGCAGTTCGATGAGTATAAAAACGTAATTGTCTGTGCACATCCAAGGAATGCAGTTTATATTCTCCTTTGTTCTGGTAATGGGGAAAGAACACGGGAAGATTAATAGATTGATTAATATTAGCTTCCGAAGACACCTTAGGCAGAAAGGACAGATTGATCCCGAGGTAAACTCTATCTGGATGGAAGGATAAATACGGCGGCTTACCACATAGAGCCTGAAGTTCAGAGACCCTTTTAGCTGAAGTAATGGCCACTAAGAAGGCCGTTTTCCAAGAGAGATATTTAAGATCAACCGTGGCCGCTGGCTCGAAAGGGGGGCTAGTCAAGGCTTGGAGAACCAAAGACAAATCCCATGGGGGTACTACCTCCCTGACTGGAGTTCTGAGAAGGACGGTACCCTTGAGGAAAACTTTACAAAGCTTGAAAGTCATCAGAGGGCCTGATTCATGCCCTACATGATAATGCGAAATCGCTGCCAGTTGTACCTTGACTGTAGAGCAGCTAGCCCCTTGATGAAAAAGGGTAGTTAAGAACTCCAAAACCGACGTGAGAGGCGCCGTGAAAGGATCCAAGTGATGGTGCTCCGCCCAGATGGAGAAACGTTTCCACTTGCTTCGGTAGACTCTTCTGGTGGAAGGTTTATGCGCTGCTTCTAGGATGGCTTTGACTGGTGAGGAGATTCCGGGAGTTCTAATCAGGAGTGGAACTGGAGCAACCAAGCAGTCAGCTTGAGGTTGACCAGGTTGGGGGCCGGGAGACCCAGAGGGTGGGTATTGAGATCCGGGAGTGGATCCAGAATCCATGGTGGATGAATTAGGTGAGACCACAGGTACGGGAACCATGTTTGAGGAGGCCAGAATGGGGCAATGAGGATCATTTTGCTCCCCAGCCGACTGGCTTTCTGTAGGAGTTTCAGCATCATGGGCAAAGGAGGATAAGCGTAAAGGAGACCGGGAGGCCAAGCATGTACTAGAGAGTCTCTCGAGGATTCCCCGAGGGGGGATTAGAGCAAAGTAACTGTTGCATTTGGTATTTGAAGGAGAGGCAAAAAGATCGCAACAGGGTTGCCCCCATAGGGCAAATATTTGTTTCGCTACTAGAGGATTGAGAGACCATTCGTACGGAGTCAGAATCGAATGACTGAGCCTGTCTGCTAGGATGTTGGACCGTCCCGGAATGTGCGTTGCAATAAGAAAGCGGTTGGTGGAAATCGCCCATTCCCACACTCGCATGGCCTCGCGACAAAGGGGATAAGACCTGGTTCCCCCCAGTTTGCTGATGTACCAGACAACTGACATGTTATCCGTTTGTACTGAAATTGTCCCAATCGGTAGAAGGCTGTGAAGTGCCTGCAACGTCAAAAGCACCGCCCTCATCTCTAGGACATTGATATGCAAAGAGGTCTCTGTGTCGTTCCATGTGCCTTGGACCGTTCTGCCTGAATAGTGACCCCCACCCCAGGCGAGAGGCGTCTGTGGTCACTGTGGTGACGGGGGAAGGCATCGAAAATGGTCGTCCCGTGTGGAGACTCGGGGACCTGAGCCACCACATGAGTGACCCTCTGCAAGCCCTGCTTAGGGGAATAGGATGGGACAGGGGGTTGCGAGACAGGGACCATTGTACTTGGAGGGTCCACTGCAGGACCCTCATATTTAGGCGGGCTAGGGGTAGTAGAGGAATAGCTGCCGCCATGGACCCTAGAGCCCTCAGGATCAATTCCGCAGGTGGAGCAGGAAGAATGAGAATGGCCTTGACATGCAACCTCAGGTTCTGAAGCCGATGGGAGTTAAGAAGGCAAGCATTATCCTGGAATCCAATCTCGCCCCTATAAAATCTATTACTTGTGAGGGGACTAGAAAGGATTTGGTCATGTTGATAGTTAACCCTAGACGTGGAGCAAGGTCGAGGAAGTAATCCCAGCCTGAACAGAGCAGACGCCTTGTTGGGGCGATGAGGAGCCAGTCGTCCAGGTACGGAAAGATCTGAATTCCCTGAAGCCTCAGGTGGGCCACTATGACCGCCAAGACTTTGGTGAACACCCTGGGGGCTGAGGTGAGACCGAAGGGAAGGGCCCTGAACTGAAAGTGACTGGCTCCCAGCCGGAAGCGGAGGAACCTCCTGGAGCGTCTGTCCACTAGGATGTGGTAGTACGCATCCTTGAGGTCTATGGAGCACATCCAATCATTCTCCCTTAATAGGGGGAGAATAGATTGTAAGGTGACCATTCGGAACTTTTCTTTGGGTACTGCCAAGTTCAGGAGAGAGAGATCGAGAATGGGTCTCAAGTCCCCTGTCTTTTTTGGCACCAGAAAGAACCTGGAGTAAAACCCTGATCCGAACTGATCTAGGGGGACGGGTTGGATGGCTCTTTTTTGCAAAAGCTGCTGAATTTCTGTAGCAGCTGCCTCCCTCTGATTGGGTGGTACATCGGGGAGGCTTTTGATTTTGGGGGTTACAATAAAGGGAATTTGGTAACCTCTGGATATGATGCGAAGCACCCAGCGATCTGTTGTTATAGACTCCCACATTGCTAGGTGCTTCGAAAGACGCCCCCCGACTGCCTCCAGAGTGGAGCAGCCGGGCAACCTCTCAGGGGTTCTGCGTGGGTCTCTCAGAGAATGGTTCCCTGGACCCAAAGTTTCTGGGACCCCCTCTGCCTCTTGGGCGGCGTCCTCCCTGTCCTCCTCTGCCACGAGAGGACTGGTTGTCCGGAGCAGACTGGGACTGATGCGATTTTCGGAACCACATCTTCTTCTGACCCTTTTGGCTCTTAGAAAAGGACCTTTGGGGAGCAGAGAAGTGGACTCCGATGGCAGACATCTTCCCGTCTTTCTCGCTCTGGACTAAAGTGTCGCGAATGGTTTTGCCAAAAAGTGCAGAACCATCAAAGGGGGCATTCGCGAATGACGCCTTAAAGGGTTCCGAGAAGTCACAGTGTCGGAGCCAGGCCTGACGCCTGATTACCAGGCCGGCTCCGCCGGCTCTAGCGGCTCCTTCAGTGGCGTGTGACAAGAGCTGCATAGAGGTGTTAGAAACTGAACGTAGAAGTAGACATTCGGGAGGAGTACAGATGCTTGTCTCCTTCCGACATGGACTCTGGGGGGGATGCAGCGTATTCTTTTATTAGATCCCGCTGCATCCGGATGACGTGTGCCATATAGTTCAGCACTCTCATGGAGAAGGTTGCTGAACTGAAGACCCACTTCTCCAGGTGGTCCATCGCTCGAGAGTCCTTACTCGGCGGGTGGACCGCAGAGCTCTCCTGAGCCAGCTCTCTCTTGGTGGCCGCCACCACCAACATGGCATCCATGGGGGGACCTCTGCTCCAGTGGTTTCTTTCAGCAGGGGGACTCAGGATCCTATCAGGGCGCTTGGGGACTGGCTCTACAGTGTCCGGCTCCTTCCAGGCCCTGGTGGAAATAAGGTCCACCAGGGGGTCGGGGGGAGGGGACACCCAAGAGGTAGATGGCCCTGCTTCGAACGCCTCTAGGAATATGGACTCATCGGAGGAAGCCTTGGGGGCAGACCACCCCCCCAATCCTGAGCATCTCCATGATGTCTCCAAAAGAGACATCCACGGGGGGTGACCTTGGGGAGCCTTCCCCTTCATCTAAGTCCGTATCTTCGGTAAGGGACTCAGGGGAGTCCATGTGCCTCCTCTTACACTTGGCTTTGTGAGGGACCTCTTCGGGGGGGCTGTCCGAGGAAGATTCACCAGCAATATCACGTTCCGCAGGAATACCCAGAGACGCCGAAGCAGGCTGTCCCGAAGGCCGGGTGATGGGAGCCCGGACCAGCTGAGAGGGAGTGCAGGGAGGAGCCGAAGCCAGGACCGGGGGTCCGGATGCACTCAACAGTGCCCTCTCCACCACCGCGAAAGCCGAGGGGGAGCTACTCTCAATAGGCTCCGAGAGTCAGCTCCCACTCAGATCCGAAGCGGGGACCGGATCCGGGGCTGAGACCCTCGGATCCGAAGGACCCGTGTGCTCCGACCGGGACGGAGCCGAAGTCACACAAAGTCCCTCGGATCCGAAGCTCCGCCCACGGCTCCGAGAGGTCGGATCCGACAAACTCGAGGGACCAGTCGGAGCCTAAGTAACTAGTACTGTCGGCTCCGACACCCCCCCGGATCCGATGCAGCTCGGCTCTGAATGCTCCGAACCCGGGAAGCGGGACAGAGAAGGAGCAATTGGGGCAAAAAATGGGGTCGAGCTCCCCCCCGGAGGGGGGGGGGGCAAGAGCACTCCCATCTGCAGCTGGGCCTGGATGAACCTCCTCATCATCCAGTCCATGTCTGCATCTGACATACTAAATGTGGACCTCGACGAGGCCACCGAGGCAGACCTAGAGTGACGCCTCGATGACCTCGACAGGGACTGAGTTGCCTCCTCCCCAGGTCCTGGTGAAAAACAAGGGGACCGGAGCCGAGGAGGAGGCAATCCAGAAACCCTGGATGGAGAAGCCCGCTTGGCGGGCGGGGCCGAGGAAGAGTCCTCGGCCCGCCGCTTATGGTGCTTCTCCTTCCTTTTGGTTTTTCCGGCCTCCCTCTCCTCCGGAGCCAAAACAGGAGGTTGAGTCCCGACCGGAGGAAGGGAGGCAGGGGTGGCTACCACCAAGGGCTGGGTAGCGGCCACCGAAGAACCGGAGGCCGGAGCCAAGTGCGGGGGCAAAAGGCCCGCCAGAATCAGCTTCGACCTCCGGTCCTTAAGTGCCCTGTGGTTGAACGCTGCACAAATCGTGCATCCCGAAGAGAGGTGTTCAACCCCAAGGCACCTAACGCACCAGGTGTGGCCATCTGCCGGTGAAAGCTTATGGCCACACTCGGTGCATTTTGAAAAGATGGCTTTAGGAGCCTCCGACATGTTGAATGGAAAAACACACTCACTAGGCCCCTACACACACCACAAACACACACTACGAACTAGCAAGGGTAGGGAGGAAAAATTTTACAAAAAAGGATATCTAAGAGGGAACCTAAACAAACTTACACAATCACACAAGAAAAGGTACAAAAAATTTTAAGTTTTTTCTCACAAATACTCTGAATTGCCAGGAGCTCGAAATCCAGCTTGTAGGCTTGAAGCGCGGCAAACTAGATCTGGGGTCAGTTAGGGTTGGCAGGGGATTATGGGTAAAGGGAGGAGGTAGGAGCTCGGATCTATGCTGTGGTAAAAGTTGCCGGATCGGATCCGTATCCCAAAGGTTGCTGACAAATGAAGTTCCTACTTCAGATCTACAGTGTTTTCAGTTATATATTCTCTGTCACATTATTGTTGCATACTGGAAAACATTTTTTCCCCAATAAGAATATTGTATATATAAAAAAAAAAACGATATTGCACTGGACTTGTCATAACAGCACTTCCACCCTACATGTACATTGAAGCCTGCAGCTACTGTAAACATCTCTCATACAGCATAAATGTAGCATTTGAAACAGTACATTTTCATATTTCTTTTCTTTAAATTTTTTATATAGGTTCATAGGTTAGTACTAAGCTAACTGCCCTTGCGAGCCATTTTAAGCCTAGCCAATTATCCCTTTTGAGACTCAAACCCTGCACCTTGTGTTTGTAAGGCAAACACCTTAACCATTAGGCCACCCTCCCACCCCCATATGGCATTTTTTGAGATACTGCACATGTGTGTGTGTAAGGCTGTGGAGTCTATTCTCACATCAGGGTAGATCAATTCCTCACACTGCAGTATAGCATAAGGAGGGTGCTGCACTCCTGAGTGTGCTGTCCTTTGACTCAGCCTTTAGGGTAGAGGGTTGGTGTAGCGGTTAAGGTGTTAACTTCACAGACACAAGGTACACTGTTTGATTCTCACTTTGAGAAACATTCCTAGGCTTAAAAAGGCCCCTTGGGTCATAAGCCTAGTAATCACCTATGAAACTATACATCTCTCACACACATTATATATATATATATATATATATATATATATATATATATATCTGTCTATATGGGTCTACTTCATATGATCAAAATTTCATTTGACTGACATTCATTTGACCGAGACCATATAACCTAAAGTTCATAACACTAAAAACTCACTTGACTGAAACTCTTAACACTGACACCATACAATGCTAAATTTCAACACAGTAGTGGCAGTGTGTATACGGTGAGTAAAAGCTGTATGCCCTTTTCCCCACTGTAGTGCGATCCTGGAGTTAGTATATATAGTTAGAGGGGGTGTGGGGAATACATTTTATGCAACCTCTGAAATAATCTGATCAGATAGTTAAAACATTGTATGGTAACTGTACCATGTTATCAGGTATGGAAACAGCAAAAATGTCAGGATCCTTAGAGAAAAGCAAGATTTACTCCATACATATTAAATGCTGGGGTTATTAACCATCCATGGTAGAATAATCAGTGGACACATTCAATTAAGACAAAAAAGCACAAGTATTTATAAAAAAAAAAAACAAAAAATCATGAGCAGTAAAAGTAACTTGAACAGTGCAAATGTAACATTCAAAAAGAGCTACTTCTGATGCAAACGCAATGTCTGAAGACTAGCTAACAGAAGGCCAACATAGAGCTATTTTTGTCAAATACATTCTGTTTCCAAAGTCTTTACTAGAGACTGTCTTATTTGACGGTAAATTAATTGTAGATTTTTCATAAGTAGCATTGACAATTAATACTTACTTTACCAGGGAACATATTCAACTCAATATTATAACAAGGATTATGCAATAAAAGATCATTAGTATGACAAAATGAGCACACTGATTGGACAACCCAACCAACATGCCCACAGCAAGCTGAGCATATGCCAACAGCAAAAAGTCAGGCCGCTACAGTACCACTGAGCGACCAGACTTTCTACTAGTATATGCATTCTATACACAGGATACAACAGAACAGGAGAAAAATCAGGTACGTTCTACAATACTAAAGGAAAAAAAAATGATTTTCCTCATTTTCCAAAGTCTCTTGCAGCAAAATTTTCTATTTTTTTTTGAATAGTACAAAAAAAATAACGGATATGTTCCTTTCCCCATTTGCTTTGCTTGTACTGATTTACTGTGCAAGCGAAGGAATGTTAAGTCCCACACACAAGTGCAGTATATCAGCAAAAGAGAAGACAACAAGGAAGGAGACTAAAAGTGCGGTTATACAAACATTACTTTAGAAAGGTAAGCAATTTCTTTCTTAAATAATGTTACTCTACAATAGTAATAATCCACTCCTTATGTGGGTAAATCAGGATTTATGCACGGTTGGCTTTGTTTAATCAATTGGACTTTACCCTCATGATCAAAACACACCAACCGTAAATCCTGATATATCTATATCTATAGCTATATATATATATATATATATATATATATATACATATTTACATATATACACGCACAGTTATGGATTACTGCTTAACTAGCACCTGCTAAATAGAAATTAGTCTATACCATTCACAAAGGTAGTTGAATGGACTTGATCCAAAACTACCATCCAATTAGTCTCAGATCAGAGCTCTGTAAATGTTTTGAAAAATACTTGTTAAACTTACTGACACCTTCCACCACAGCTCCTAACAGGATTTACACCCTTGCATGCCTGGTGAATATAGAAACTTGTTTTGGCTAAATCAGAACCTGGGTACCAGGAATAATTATATAACTTGATATAGGGCCTACTTCATTAACTTGAACACAAAATAATAGAGTTTCATGCACCTGTTGTTGATTGTATGTATGCCGTTAAGCAAGCAATCGACATTAAATTTAAAAAAAATGGATTTTTTTGCTTTTTGCCCCCTGCACCCCTGATATATAATTATATTGTCTCAGAGGTCTCACAAACTCAGAGAAAGTATATTTACAGAAACAGCTTGTGTATTAGAGTGCCTCACATTGATTATACAAAAAAAAGTATTCATAGCGTTAGCTGATGAGCAGCGAGACAATGGAGCACCAAGTGAATACAGTACTTGACCTAGTTAAGGTTTAGATTGTCACATGATGTCATGAATTGCATCAAATGTTAACCTGTGTATAATGAGGAGGATTAGAGAATGGTTACTACTATTTTGGGTTAAATCTCTGAAAGGATTAATAGGGAACAGGGTGGTGTTCTTCATGGGTCCATTTTGGGACCCATAATGTTCAGCCTCATTTTCAGCACTACCCTCTGCAACTAACTGCTGGAATTTAAAATATGCTGATAATATGTAAATAGTAGCTGTCACAATTTGAAGTAGTTACAGTGAATAATTATCTCGATCTTTACATGTTAGTGTCTTGTCGTTCGGCTTTTTCCCGGTAAGGGGTCGCCACAGTGGAACTCCGGTCCGCTAATGATTGGCAGTAGATTTTTACAAACCGCGGTGTGCCAGCTCGACACCCAACCTTCAACGAAGGCATGCCCATTTAGGCACGCATGTCTTTCGGATGCTACCCAACCGCGGGGAGGACATGCAGACTCCACACAGAAGGCACTCCCAAGCCTAGTGCCATATGCATATATTCTAAGAATTAGCAGGCATAAATGTGTACACATTTAGGTAACCACACATTGTTGCTACAAACAGAGTTCAGCAACACAGTTCTTGAAGTGACCAACCAAACTGGACGCGTAGGTATCTGGATCACGTGACCTTTGTTTTAGAAAAAAATGCACATGTTAAAGGTAAGTTACTGAAAATGATAGCATTAATGTTTCAAATTTTGTCTTCTATATTTACTGACTTGTATGACAATTGGCAGAGCTTTATTACTATACAATTCATTTTTTTGCTGTTAAGAAATCTAAAGTACAGCTGTGCACACTTACCATAAATGTAGATGATAGAGTGTATTCATTGTTGTAGTCATCACATTTGGGTTATCTGCCTGCAGGTAGCCCTCAGCCAGCCTGAATACCAGTCTTGGGATTTCGGCGTCGGATGCTGTCACTTCTTCCATGAAGTCAAGTTGTCAGGGGTATAAAACATGCAGCCAATGCCATTACATCAGTTTTTCTTGCCCCAGATGTCAGGAGCCCCCAAAAATAGGAAGCCATCAAATGGTATGGAACACCCCTAGCAAAAAGCAAATACCAATGATATAAGGTATTCCAAACAAAAAGGATAGGTAGGAGTAAAGAGAAGACAGGGGGCTGGAGGGAGGGTAACCAGGACTGAAACAGTGAATACAATCGAACATCTACATTTATGGTAAGTGTCCACAACTGTACTATGTTCTTCATGTTTCACTGTTGCAGTCATCACATTTGGGTTGATTCCCAAAGCTGAGGATGGGTGGAGGTAGTTAAAAAGCATTAGGGCTGGCAATCAGGCCCTGTAAGACTGCTGTGGCAAATTCAGCTCTGGATTTAGAAAAGACAGGCAAGTGGTAATGCTTGGTGAAAGTGTGTACACAGCTCCAGGTTGCAACTTCCAGGATGTCCCTGGTAGGGACTCCCCTGAGAAATGCTTTAGAGGTAGCTGTAGCTCTGGTGGAATGTGTTCTGATCCCCTGTGGGGTAGGTTTCCCATGGTGTTTGCAGCAGAAATGGATGCAGTGGGCTATACATTTAGAAATGGCTTGCTTTGAAATGGCCTTGCCCTCTGCCCCTGCAGCAAAGCTGACTAGCAGCTGGTCAGATTTTCTGAGAGGCTTAGTCCTGTCCAGGTAAAACCTAAGCTGTCTGTGCACATCCAGGGAATGCAGGATCCTTTCCCCCTTAAACTGAGGATTAGGGAAAAAAATTGGCAAATGAATGGACTGATTTAAAGCCACACTAGACACCACCTTGGGCATAAAAGAGGGGTTTAGTCCTGAGGGAAACACTGTCCACATGGAAGATAATGAAGGGTTCCAACTGCCATAAGGGCCTGCAATTCAGACACTTGTTGCTGAAGTGATGGCTAGAAGTAAAGCTGTTTTCCACGAGATGAATTTTAACTGTGCTGTAGCAGCAGGTTCAAAGGGTGGAAGTGTGAGCTTTTCCAATACAAAGTTAAGGTCTCAGGCTGGAGTGGGAGCTCTCCTGGGGGGTCTTAAATTTTTGGCTCCTCTCAGGAACTGTTTTACCAGAGGATGCGATAAGAGGGGTGGCTCAGTATTATAATGAGCGGAGATGGCAGAGGAATGAATCTTAATTGAAGAAAAGGATAGGCATTTCTGTTAAGTAATCTAGTATATGAGGTAAGCTGGACACAGTTGTGTCCATTCCCTGAGACTGGCTCCAGGAACAGTATCTTTTCCACTTTTCCAAATAGGATTTTCTAGTACTAGGCCTCCTTGCCTCAAGAACGAGATCCAGCACCTGCTTATTGAGGGGTTGCTGGTGATGAGTTCAAGGGATTTAGCCAGGTTGCAAGATTCAGTGTCTGTAGTTGAGGGTGCAGAATCTGGCCTGGCTGCTGGGACAGCAGGGGAAGGAGTCTGAGGCAGGTGCCATGGCAGCAGGATTGTCAGACTGCGAAAAAGAGGGTACCAGTGCTGGCATGGCCAGTCTGGTGCAATCAGGACTGTCCTTGGCTTGTCCTGTTTGATCTTTAGTAGAACTTTCGAGAGGAGGGGCAGAGGGGGAAAAGCATAGACAGAGGTTTTCCCAGGTGAAGGACAGGGCATCCACTTTCCAAGCCTGGCTGTGGGGAGTTCTGGTGCAATATCTGCTCAACTGATAGTTCTGAGGGGAGGAAAAAAAGATCCAACTCTGGTGCCCCCCACCTGTTCCTCAAAAGCTTGAATATTTTGGGTTCCAGTTTCCACTCGTGTAGGTCCATGAGATTTCTGCTCAAGTCGTCTGCCAGTAAATTTAGTTTGCCTGGCAGGAATTAAGCTTGCAGGTAGGTGCACTTGGCTGCACAAGGCGGTGTTCCACAGAGCCATGGTTAATCTGCAGAGTGGGTAGGAATGGGTACCCCCCTGCTTGTTTATGTACCACATCTGTCTTTACCAATAGTTGTCCTGGAAGAATGAGGTCTTTGAAGGCTGTCAGAGCATTCTGTACAGCTAACATTTCTTTTTGATTGATATGCAGGTGCATTTGCTTTGGGCTCCATTTGCCCTGAAAGCACTGCCCTGCCATGTGAGCACCTCATGCATAGTCTGATGCGTCTGTTTGGCCAGCAGGGGGTAGAATGAAAGGGAGTCCCTTGTTGTGGTTGCAGGCCTCTGCCCACCAAAGGAACTCTGTCCTTCAGCAAGGAATGATAGGAATCATTGTTTCCAGGTCCTGAGAATGTTGACAGAGACTTTTTAGGTACCACTGAAGTTTCCTCATATGCAGTCTTGCATATGGAATTAGTAGAATGCAAGAGGCCATGAACCCTAGGGCTTGCAGCATTTTTCTTGCAGATAGCCGGGTTTTGGTGGCCAGTAGATTGAAGCATTTTGTCAAATAAATGTTTCTCTGGAGTGAGGAATTCCATCTGGGAAGTTGTGTTCAAGCTTGCTCCCAAGAATACAATCTGTTGGCTGCTGTGATTTCTTTTGACTGATGGTGCACTCCAGTGAAGTCAGAAGTCTCTTTACAAATGCCAGGTGCTGTAGTAGCAAGTCCTGACTGTCCACCTGAATCAGGCAATCGTCCAAGTATGGGTAAATTTGAATTCTTCTCTGTCTGCAATATCTGGAGATAGGCACTTTATGAATACCCTTGGGTGCAGTAGATAAGCCAAAGGGAACTGCAGAGAACTGATCGTGCATAGAGCCCGCTCTGAAGCATAGTTATTTCTTGCAAGATTCCCTTATGGTGATGTGCAGATAAACTTTTTTTAAGTCTAGGGTTGCTAGCCAGGAGTCCTTAGCTAGCATAGGAAGCAGCTGTTGGAGAGTTAGCATTCTGAATTTTGGAACCACCAGAAAGGTGTTGAGAACTGACAGATCCAGGCTAAGACGTCAAGAGTTTTCTTTTCTGGGAACCAGAAACAGTCTGGAATAAAAGCCTTGTCCCCTTTGTTCTGCTGGGACAGGTTGAATAGCCTTGATACTGAGAAGAGAAAGTACTTGCTTTTGGGCCTCTGCCTACTGGTTTGTGGGGAGGTCAGGCCATCCGTTTAGGGTTGGGAGTGAGTGGAAGTAGAATCTGTAACCCTGGGAAACTATGTTTAAGACCCATCTGTCTTGGGTAATGTATTCCCAGTTTTTGGTATGTAGGGCAAGTTTCCTTACTAAAGGTGCAAGTACTTGGGCAAGGCTGGGAAGAGTTGAGGATAAGTCATTGTGCAATTTTGCCATAGTATGGCAGTTTACTACTCCCTGTTTTGGGCATGGCAGCACTCCATTGCTTAGATCTGTGCATAACCAGAGTCTGAAGTCTTGGTGGTCTGCTGACCCTGGGGCTTGGACTGAGAAAGCCTGGAAGGGACTGGAAAAGACCAGTTTTTGAAGGCCATTGCCTACTGAATCTAGGTGGCTGTACTCTTAAGAAATCTAACAGTTTGCATAGATTTAGCTTTCTCCTCCATCCTTTTGAGGACTTCTGCTTTATTGCCAAATAGACGCTCTTGGTTTAATGGTGTATCTAGTAATTTTGCTTTGACATGATCGGGCAAGTTTTGTTCCTTAAGCCAAGCATGCCTTCTAAGAACAGAACCAATGGCAGCAGCCCTGCAAGATGCTTCTAAGGCATCAAACCCACATTGCAAAGTATGTTTACCAACTTGGTTAGCAGAATGCAATAACTCTTGCAAATCTTTGTGTTCTGCACAGTCAGAAATCAACATCATTTTCTGTTTAATTAGCTCCATAATATGTGTTGATACTTTAACATATGACACTGGCAATTTAAAGCCTTAATGGCAAGAGTAGCAGAAGTGTATGCCTTCTTACCCCCATCTGTCTATAGCCCTAGAATCCCTCTCCGAAGGGGTAGGATTTTTGGCAGTTGTAGCCTTAATGCCTTTAGGACCCTGGGAAATTGCCTCTGGATCCACAGTAGGATTCTTAAAAAGGAATTTGTGGGAGTCAGGTACTCTATAGTACCTGGGAGTTGGAGGCAAAGTATCAGGGGTAAGGCTGGATTCCAAGAAGACATCATCTACAATTTCCAGAACAGGAGGGATAGCTAGAGGCCTGTGCTGAGGCAAGTTTAAATTCCCCAAGTGTCTTTTTGGACTGACAGTAGTCCTGGCTCTCCCAGCGGAAATGCTCTCTAAGGGTATGCAGGGCTTCACCAAAAGAAAAGTCTTCTGGAGGGGAAGCAGAGGGAATAGAATCCTCTGCATCAGAATACTCATAGCTGGATAAGGGTATGTCCTGGTAATCAGAAGGATCAGAATTATCAGATTCCTGATCAGAAGAATCAGAAGGAAAATCAGTTCTACGTCTTTTTGAGGGGGAAGGCTGACTTCCCCCAATTAAAATAATGAGGCCTTCAGCCATTCTAAGCATTTGCTTTTGTGGCATGTGGGCCTGAGAATGCGCTTTGGTCATAGTTTTCCTAGGCGCAGTGCGAACTATAGGCCTGAGAAATTCAGTATTTTTGATGTGAAACAAAATCATCAGTTTAATATGAAAATTGGAAGGCCTGAATACACCCTCAGAAGCCCGTGCCTGCACAGTGGCTCCGGACCCATCCAAGGTAGACACATCTACAGGTTCCATAGTCAAAGAAGCATCTCGCAGCATACCGGACTCTGAATGGGTCTCTGTAGAGGTGGGTATCAGGGCTGCGAAAGCGCCTGAGTACCGGCAGACTGGTGACTTGCTTAATGGTAGCATCATCGGCAGTTTTGGACCTATGCGGTCTGTCTCTGTCTTTATCCTTACGTTTTTTGGAAGATCGGTAGTCAGATGGCTAATCAAACCCATTTTGGAGTACGGAGATCGAGAGCGAAAGAATTTAGCTACAAAGATTGCCCGACGACAAATAGTTTGGGCATTGAACAAGGCACAAAACCAACAGCAAGGGACGTCGTGGTCTGGGCCTAAACAGGTGACGCAGTAAGAATGAAAATCTCTGTGAGGTATTTGCTTTCCACAGGCAAGACAATTATTAATTTTTTCTGACATCGGTTAGAGCAAGAAAAAAAGGATACATATCTTTTAGAAGACTTCAGGTCTGAAACTCAAAAAACGAAAATTTCAGGAGGCGGCCGACCGGCACTTGCAAACTGCTTCTGTCTCGGGCACCGCACGGCAAGAAAGATTGATGTAATGGCATTGGGCTGCATGTTTTATACTCCTGATGACCTGACATCATGGAAGAAGTGACAGCATCTGACGCAGAAATCCCAGGACTCTGGTATTCAGGCCGGCTGAGGGCTACCTGCAGGGCAGATAACCCAAATGTGATGACTGCAAAAGTGAACACGAAGAACATCTTACTGTTCCTTCAGCAGAAACTTTATCAAGTGGATATCTGCCTGTACGAATATGGTGTACACAGACTAGATCTTAAAGGGACAATCCCAGCATTAAAAAATTTGGGTCTGAATTAAGGTTGACCAAAGTAATACCCACTTTCTTTTCATCAAGTACATTCCCACCCACACTGTCATTTGACTTTTAAAAATACTGTAAATCACTGGTCCCAGTCTTCTTTTAGTTCCAACTGAGAACTAGGTATTTTTTTAAGTTCCTAGCAGTCTTCAGATTTGCAGTCCGTTGTAAGCAGAAGTACTGCTATCACACAAATGTAATGTACTGCAACCGTTTCTGGCAGCCTGTACAAATAAGAGAAGAAAAGTCTTATTTCTTAATAATACTGATAAGTCCACCTGACTTTCGATTTAGTATTGTAGCACCCACTTAACAAAACATTGGAAATTGTACTGAATCATTTCCTTTTAATAAGTTTTCTGACAGCTGTGGATCGTACTGTGTAGTGGTATCCCAGTAACACTAATGCGGTATCATGGTAGCGCTATGCTTTTCTTTCATTTCACCCATTTATTTATAGTTCAACTTTAAGGCTTATAGGCAGTAAAAGTAAAAATGTTGAGTGAATAAAATCAAGATACAAAGTAAGCAGGGGCAGACTTTGTTCTACTGTAGGTAGTTCTATCCACGGCAGCTGCAACTCCATTCTCCTATCCTATCCCATTGTCATAATGCTTGCTTGCATGCAGACCTTGCAAGACTGTGAAACAGGAGATTTTATGAAAAGAATATAAATGCAATGTGCTTAAGCTAGTTGTTGAGCCTGACATTTTAGCTTATTTTTTTTCTTCTTTTTAAAATATGTTTTGCTACAACAATGGGCATCTTTCCAACTTCAACTATGAAAGTTTAGCCACTTTTTTACAGACTTTCAATTTAGTGAATTTAACATATGTAATAATCCTGATGCTTGAACCAATGTGAAAGCAATTAAAGAGAAAAATAAAAAAAGCACACAAATGACTGTACTTACCCATATATAGATATATGTTCTGACAACACCGCTCAACTGTACCTCATTTTGAGGAATGTTCCTTATTTTGAATCTTAACACTCAATGTTCCATACTGAAAAGTCTTAGCACACCTTCATTGTTACTCTTTTTTTTTAACAAATGTCATTAGTAAATAATATTGACTCAATCAAAAGATTACTTTTCAATTATAAATAGTTAAAAACCATGCTGTCAGCTTCATAATATTGTCAGTAAGTGTTCCACAAACTCCATTTTTACTCAGTTTGTTAGTCAACATTTTGGGGATGGAAAGTGGAGAGATACGAGTACACATGCAACACTGACACCGCTTCCCCTTTTCCCACCTGTCATGTAATCTTCTAAGAATGGTTACATGTTTATCAAACAACCATACTTTTTACTCACTAGTTTATCTCATACCTGGTTTTATGTTCAACTACGCAGCTGCCTAGGGTACTGTTCTTTTAGGGGCACGTTTCCACATTTATTTATATTTTTAAAACACTTAAATAAGGTGTTTATTTGCTCTAAATATATACATAAAAGTCCAGAGGTGCATCTGCTTAAAGAAAATGTCCCACGATGAGGAGAGTGTCCTGAGGGGTACTTGTAGTTGATTTGACCATTTAATCCATAATGTACTTGAACATTGTGAGGTTTCCACTCTACAGGTTGGACAGGGCATAAAGCCTGCAATATTCATGTGTCTAACATTTCCACTTGCAGTAGTGTGGGTTAAGTATTTTTTTTTAACATTATTGCAATGACCAGCTAGGTATTTTAGGCAGTTTAGCACTCATCTTCTTTGCAGAAGGATTTTGTCAAAGCCAGTAGTACTGAGTTGCAGGGCAGGGAAAACAAAAGACCAAAATCAGGAACAAATTTCAAGTATACTATAACTTACTTATAAAGTTAATAAAACAGCAGGTTTTGTGCATCAACATACATTTGTTGAACAATAAGTCTGACTCTAATATCTGGCATCAATGAATGACTGTAATAGTCTGTGATGTACTAAAAAATTAAAAATGTTATGAGGAACATGACAAAATATGAGGCAAAAATCAGGGAGACTTGACAGGTATAGTGGGTGTTTTGTACAGCACTGGAAATTATGCTTGTATGTGGTCATCTCGGATATGCACAGAGAAACTAGCTAGAATTAACTGGCCTGTTTATGGAGGAAAATAGCTACTTGTTTAAATATTATTTATTATATTTGTGATTTGCATGAAGCAACTTGGATTTTTTTTTTACTATGCAGCCACCGTTTGCAAAGAGCAAATATGAAATTTATGTTAAATGGCCATCCACTTTAATCACAATCAGATGTCTAAATTCTATGCAGAAGTGGCCACAACTGCTGGGTGGGGAGTGGGGTTGTCAGGATGTAATAACTGGTTCTCTTGTCATTTGCCTAGTTTAAACAGTAAATTTCTGGCTTTGGAAGACTAATGTGCATCTGTGTGAAGTAAAATGGAATACTTAACTGGACATCTGATATGCTCAGACAAAGCATGTAGAACTGCTGGAGCTTTTTTGTGGGGAAAAAACTAGCTGTCTACTCCTTATTCTGGCTTTGCAGGACTACTGTCATTTGTATGAAGCAATGTGGAAATACTGTAATATGTGGAGCAAAGCTGAAGTACATTATACAGAAAAAACCTCTATAATCACAATGAGACGCTGAACTTTAAACAAAACAGGCTACAATTAGTTTTTGGGGCTCAGTTTAAACATGTCATCTCTCAAAAAAATAAATATATAAATAAGGTATAAAATGCATCACAGAACATCCAAGCCTTTGGAGCTCTTGGGGCATGGTGGTCCCCACACCTCAAGGTTGTGTAAGTGGATTTGGACACAGGCGTAGCAGTGGCCTCTGCCTTGAATCCCACTTTGTCTAAAACAAGCCTTCCTTAGTGGTGTCCAGAGAAGGTCACTGCAAATTGTAGAGGGTGGTGTTGGGGTGGAGATTGTTTTTTAATTATCCTCTCAAACATCAGGGATGTGGCACAGGTTACCTTACCTTGTGTTGGTTTGGGAGAAGTTATTACTTCTTTAACTTTACTCACAAACATCAGAGGTGTGCACAAAGGATCACTACATCTTGTATAGAATACTTTCTAGGAGTAACAAGTTTGAAACATTGCTGTGATTATTATTCTGTTTCTCATAATCAAACACCAGATGCTTATACATGTTGCTGTATTTTTGGGGAAAGTTAAGAAACATTCTTTTTATATGTATCGGACAATAACAGGTTGAAATATGTTATGTTCTATTTACTCTCCCCCGGACATCTGAGAAGTACACATATGGTCACTGCCTTTTGGGGGGTAGGGATAAGGAGGTGTGTGCTGTACAAAAGTATGACAGCAGTAACTTGAAATATATGACTCTCAGTGTTACGCATTATGTCTTGGCTAAAACTTATTTCTTTAATAAACAAAAATAAGACATGCTGTGGGTTTCATTACAATCATGTAGGCAAGTTAGCATGATGAGTTGCAGCACTCACTGAATATGCATGCTGCTCATCATGTTTACATGTTCATAAGTACCTCTTTGTAACCAGCAGATGTATTGGTGGCCACGTAAAGGTAGAGGGAAGGACAGGCACACAATGTAAGCAAAACAGCTTGCCTGTAGACAAACCTATTATGTGAGCACATGTGGACAAGCCGATATGAATTTAGGGCAAGTTGATGCAGGGGACGTTAAATTGCGAGAATCTACATATAATACAATAGTATTAGTACAGAAATAAGTAAGAGTGGAGGGTAAACTGAGAAAACTTATTCAGATAATGCAATCAAATATAAATATGTTATAAAGAAACATTTTAAACAAATGCTTCCATAATAATGTAATAATTAATCCTGTTCACAATTCTTGATGTATGCACTTAACTAAAAATTGACATGCTAACAAAGGATGTGAGAGAGACAGAGCAACATTGTAACAAATGGGAGTACTGCAGTATTCTCCATTTCATGTATAAACAAGAAATGAGCCGTACGGCTATTGTGTCATGCACATCAGAAAGGGACATGTTTTTGCCATTTGTTAACATTTGGTAGCCACAGAAAGGAGGTATAGTACCTTAAAACATGTATTAGACAAGCATGTGTTGTACATTTATGTACATCCTAAACAGTAATATAACCGCTCAAAATACACAAGTGACAAATGACAACACAGATCTGATGACATTTCAGTTCAAGGTCTCCATTCATAAATGGAGCATATCCACTACAAACTTATACTAGGTATGCTCACAAGTAATTACACCGAACACTGCCATAACAGCATGTAAACAAACACAAAAGAAAATGTCCTAACACAGGCCCAGTCACACTTTATATGATGTTTCTGCATCATGCCATACAATAAGAAATGTTATGTAAGCCCTCAAGTCTTATAAAGCTCTTCAGTGTGAAGAGAAGAATTACAGAAATACATAAATGTTTGGACGAAGACATGCAATACAGAGCAATATTAGGTTCATAGGTTCATAGGTTCATACTAGGCTATCTGCCCGAGGGCATTTACAAGCCTAGCCCATAGTTTTGTGGCTTACGCCACCCCTTTAGTATGGGGAACTATACCCATTATTTTGCTGTGCCTCTGTCGAGCAGTGACACTGAGGTAATCCCTGGGGTATATCTGCGATCTCCCATCCATTGGTCAAGATTTCTCTTGAACAAGGCCAGCGAGGTGCTCTGCCTCACATATACCGGGATTTTATTCCACAGCATAGGGAGTCTTTGGGTGATGAATCTATCCCTCCAGCACGTCCTATTAATAGCCATGTTGAGGTTTAAGTCTCCCGCCCTTGTGGCTCTGATGGATCTAGATTTTTTGAGGTGAAGCAATCAATGCCATACTCAACATTAACATCCTGCCCGACTTGAACACATGCCAGAACAGATATTAGAAAACTGTGTATCAAACTTTGATGACAAAGAAATAGGCACATTGTGTATGTCATGACAAACACACTTGAAGGGCTTACAGCACACTTTCCTATTGTAATAGGTATAGATCCCCTTGTAGGGTGATGATGTAAAATGTGATCCTCTGACTGTACCATAAATACTTTCTTTGCCTAAGCCACTCTTGTCTGACACAGTTATCTGACGTTACCAGATTCAAACCTCTGCCAATCTTGCTACAGACACTACAGAGCTGTGTAGTGACTGCATCTGACACAGGACATAATGGAGCTTGTAACAAACAACAGAAATTAATGTGTGAAAAAATGGCATTTGATGATCATTTGTACAATATTACTTTGTCAGCCCTTTGCAGATGCAATGAGCAAACATCCTTAACTCATGTGCTATGGTTACACTTTAGGGTGAAGATTGCTGTCAGAATTAAATATCATAGTTGGCTTGCAGGTGCTTTCAGTCTTCATTTTAGAGATCCATTTATTGCTACAACTGTAGGCAGAGTTCAGATTAGGGTGACAACCACATGGTTACATTATATAATGCATCTGAACCAAGGGGCATATGTTCTAATTTTAGTAATAGCACATCACCTATGATGCATTAATGATTTTAACACTATTTGAGAGCCTTTCATGACAACCTTACACATAATTAACTTTCAGTGAAAAGACCTTTGCCTTTCACCTCTATTATCCAGGGTGCTGTCCTAAAAAGGTCAGTGGTTGGCATAATGGTTAAGGTGTTTAACTTAACAGTCACAAAGTGCAGGGTTTGATTTTCACATGAGGTAAATGGCTAGGTTTAAAATGTCCCACAAAGGCAGTTAACCTAGTACTAATCTATGAATTTCCATTAACTGTCTATGTGAGTTTTCTCAAGGTTCTCTGTTTTTCTTCCACCTCCCAAAACCATGCTTCTTGAATGGGTACGCCACGCTGTCCTTATACTTGCACACCGTACTGATCTTGTCCTTTTAGTCTGGATCATGCCTAAAAATGGTCTGCAGACCAGCCCACTCACACACAATAAACAAATAATGAAAACATACAAATAAAACACAAGCCAAGCTGGTGGTGTTTTTGAGAAAATGTAACAAAATACATTATTTGCCAGAGTTTGAATATTAGCACAGTATCACAAATATATGAATGTGCAGCTTCCTCAATGAGGGCATTTCTTAGCTTCAAGGTAAAGTAAAAAATAAAAGTAAACACAATAAAATGAAGAAAAATAAATGGAAGCAGTGGAGAACACTATATCACTTTTGTACCATAAGGGGTAGATTAATTTTAGCTATGGGTTGTTTCATCCTGCCTGATGTCTTGCAAGCTTAATAGTGCCAGAGATAATTGATGCGGCACCCTTGTGTATGTGCATAGAACTACCTGTATATAGCGTTAATGTGCAGATTGCTTTAACCCACCCCAGACACTCAATTCTGTACCCAGACAATGGAAGCAAATCTTGATCTTCTGTCTACATTAGGGTGTGTATGGTGATGCTGTAGTCTTCTAAATGTAAAAAAGTGAACATAGAATCCACCCTGCTTTAGTTCCATTCATAATTCTAGAAAGAAAAAAGAAGTTCCTCAGAAGGTGGCAAACAAACTATTTCAGATCACTAAACAGTCTTCTCTGCGCAGACTAAGTAAACCTGCCTAAATCATACACCCAACAAATTTTCACAAAAAAATCAGAATAATAATGGAATCCCTATACCTTCATCTTGACATATTCTTTTCCTACAACAATTTCTGATGACGTTACAAAGGCACTTTTATTGTTTGGCACCAATTTAACAGGATTTGCCTTCTATAATGATGTAGCCAATGAGAACATAACTCAATTCCTTATAATTCATGTATCTCCTACAGTTGATGCTGAGGATATGAACAATAATTCTGAAAGTCCTGACAATGCCAGCACAATTCCCTTACACCCCCAGGTGGAAGGAGACCCCATATTCCCCAACTTGTTTCTACTCAACAGTTGCACAACAGTGGGGAAAGGGAAATTCTACATTTACTGAAAGCCACTTTCAATAAATTTTGTTTCACAATAAAATGACTTGTAGAAAGCACTGTAAAACAATAGCCGCATCCCCAACTCTTACTGGGACATACTGTATGTTAAAAGTTTGGACTTGCATAGGAAATTATATCTGTATCTAGGGCAGCCACGGCAGTGCAGCAGCTAGCATTGCTACCTCACAGCAAGAGGCTCTCCGGTTCGATCCTCGGCTGGGGTGCCTTCTGTGCAGAGTCTGCATGTCCTCCCTGTGGTCGCGTGGGTTTTTTCCGGATGCTCCGGTTTCCTCCCACATCCCAAAGACATGCTGTAGGTGGATTGGGCACTCTAAATTGGCCTTAGGCATGAATGCATGCGTGTGTGCACCTTCTGTGGAAGGTTGGGTGCCGGGATGGCAACTCGACACAGTAAAACTCCATTGTCAGTCATGAGTGGACAGGTGATCCATTGTGGAGGCCCCTAACTGGCAAAAGCTGAAAGAAGAAGAATCTATCATTGATACTGACAGTATCCTAAATTATATTCAGGCACACAGTACATCAGTTTCTAATCTTATCAAAAAAAGCCTTCATTTATTCAAATTAATTTAATATGAAATTATATTAGTTATGTTCATCATTTGGCATCTTATTTCTCATTTGCAAAGTATTTCAGTGCTGGTTAACTCTTCTTTCAAGAATCATTCTGAGAAATAACATTTCAACTTCCTTACAAGGTTATATGTAACAGTTTAGTACTGACAATCATCACATATTTATTACCATGAACTATGTCTCTATCACAGACTCAAGCTTTTTTTTTTTTCTTCTTACAGGAATTAATAAGAGAAATATATATTCACAAGTTCTTCTGTTACAATAAATTAAATTAAGGAAAACACTTATTTAAGAAAGCAAAAGAAATAAAGAAATATATAAGTCAGCATTACTAAAAGATGTAGCATGAATGCCCATTTTTTTAGCAAAATGCTAAGGTGGCTGATAAAGGATTTAGTAAATAGGTTCTTAAGTACTAGGCCAGATGCCCTTGTGGGACATGTTACGCCTACCCAATTTTCCCTTTTGTGCCCTAATTAACCTATCCCATTTGGTTACAGATTGGCCTTATCCATCACATGGTCAATAATTATATATTACCCATAATGAGAGTAACTTGTATCATATTATTGATAATTTGAGGGGATATATGTATGGAATAAAGCATTTAGGAGATGCCTCTGTCCATCAGTAGTACTGGAGGCAGTCCTGAAGTAAAATTTTCCGTTCCTCATCCACAGATCCAAGTTGCGCTTGAATATGGACAAGGATGAATTTAGTTTCATGTGGATGGGAAGCCTGTTCCACAGCAGCAGTATCCTCTGCGAGATATGCCTTTCCCTCCAAACTATTCTCTTTATATTGAAGAGGAGGGAATTGTGTCCAAAGCTTTGGTCAGACTGCAGTATCTAGTGTGCACAGTTTTGCCTTTATCCATTGCTCTAGTGACTTTTTCAAAATAAAATCCACCAGGATGAGTAAGCATGACCTGCCTTTGACAAATCCAAACTGAGAAGGGACCAGTATTTGGAGGTTCTTTATGTCCTGACTGATTAGTTCCATTATAAGTAATTCCAAGGCTCTGCATACAAGGCTGGTCAGACTTATGAGTCTGTAACTGCCCAGGTCTTTGAAGGTCCTTGCTTATGCAGGTGAACAACTACATCTGTTTTCCATTCACTTGGTACAAAACCTGTATGAAGGCTGGGATTGACCAGTGTTGTTAGGGTTGTCTAGAGCTAATAAAATTATATAGAGCTAAGCAGGACAGGCTACACAGCCAACACAGGTATAGAAAAAGATGTGCTGGTGAATATCCATGTCCCTATTACTGACTGTGTTCCTTTTATTATATACCCATTCGCATGCTTAGGATATTTTAACCAAGGTCAACTACTTGCTCTAATGGTCTTGAACCCATTTGTTTTCTTGACAATGACACTACTACTATCCCAGGCAAAGCAAACCACTGGAAGCCATCATCCGGTGATGCATGATATTTGCTGGTGCCCAGCCATCCACAGACCATCAGCCTTCCTTATAGCCATCTGCCAAGTGGCTCTCCCATCCCTCTTCCTGGGCATCCCAAATGACAACTCAAGGGCCCACAGGAGAAGATAATATCACTCTCAACCCTCCTTTACAGCTGTAAACCTACCTAGTGGTGTACCACTCCCTTGCGACTGTCACTCCTCCAGCATATCCCCAAAGGCCTGGAGGGAAGCCTTCATACACTCAGCTGAGAATTTTATTTTATAACTGAACCTTATTCACACTCCTGTTGGCAGACATGAGTGTTTGTGACACACACACACACAGTTAACAAGTTAACATCACTGGCTTGGGAGGGCCAAACCTATGTCCCCAACTTTCCTTGCTGTTTCCTTGTGAACAACACAAGCCTCTGCTTATTGGTGGCAAGCAACCAGCTACACTACCATTCTATCTTTCCTGGGTGGGCAAGCTGGTGTTAACATCTTATTCTTACACCCTCTCCTGCCCAGCTCCTTCAGCACATGGGCTGCTAGTCAAACATACACCATCTGGGTCATAATCTGGGGATTTGTCCCTGTGTGCGATATAGCAGGGAAAACAAATGAAACATCTTGCGCTTCTTTATGCAGTGAAAATATGATATGCATTTAGGTGTCATTAAATACACACATTACTCCTCAGTCACCTAAGGAAGTGGACTTCATTATTTTTTATCCAAAATCCTAAAGATCAGCATATAACATCCAGTGATATAATGCTTGCATGTCATCATTACTGCATAATGGCATTTAGAAATAAATGCAGCTACTGCATCTGCCGTCAAAGCTGAGAGATGTAGCTAGATAGGTTTGTGCCTAGTGCTGTCTGTCGAATGGGTGCCACTACATAAAATGTTCTTCTTGGGACTAAATGCTTATATGCACTGAACAAACACTGGGATAGTCCATGTGTGCTTCCTAACACTTTGTGCCCAGGACAGCTGCCCCCTTCTCACCCCAGCTATGCGAGTCTATATTACCCGATCGAACGTTTAGATTAGCAAATACCTAAACATCAAAGAGGTGATATCAAAAAATGAAAACACCAACCGGCCAATTTAACGTAGGGAATTAATTCCCTCTGCTGAAAAAAAAAATTTAAACCAAAATAAAGTGGGGGCTTTGCTCCCCACACCCCCCAACTAAATATACTAACTCTGAGATCGCTCTACAGTGGGGAAAAGGGCCAAATCAGCATAACGGCCAAGGGAATTCATTCACTGCGTTAAATCGGCCGTTCGCTGATTTTTGCTTTCACTATTACGAGATCGACATTTAGGTATTCACTAACCTAAATGTTCGATCAGGTAATATGAACCCAGCTATGCTGCTGTCAGACCTGAAGCTTTGTAGAACTCTTGTGTATGGCATAAAGTGTAGCAGCTGACCGATAGCAGTTTAAAAGGAGGAAAGATTTTTTTCTGCTCCTGAAGTACGACAAGAGGAGCTTTATTTTATTTTAATTTAAGGCAATGGGGTGCTAGATCAAGGGACAACACCAAATCAAAAAAAAAAAAAAAAAAAAAAAAACAGCTACCTTCAGCTCTGCCAAGACATTTTCCTTGACAAATACCTCTGGCAGAGAAATAATTTTCTGTGTTATAATTCCAAAATCCATACTCACCTCACTCACTCCATTTTATGCAGTTCTGTGAGGCTTCTTGCTGATTTTCAGCAGCACTTCTCTGATTCTGAAGAACCAACAGAGAACATGATATGGGCAACTTAGCATTGAGATGCCTTCCCATTAACAGCTGTGCAAGTGAAAATCCTCCACACTACAAAGGCATATTTAGTACCTTCAAAAGGACCCCGATGTGAAAGTCCCCGTCAGAGAGAGACTATTTATCTGTGATGTAACTAGTGATGATGGGTGCTGTAAGCTGTAATGATGTGCTAAGAGAGTGTTTTTTTCCATTTTCTAGTTGCACATTTAAAGATTATCACTTGTGAATGTTCTTTAGCATTTAGTAAGACAGTTTTGCAGTAGTCCATTATGAAACAACTTTGGGTGTGAAGATGTTTTGTGTTTAAATTACTTAGATGTGAACTGGCTGAGGGCATTCATATTAATGCCATATACCAGTGATACTATTTTTGTTTGTATTTGTTAACCAAGCAGAAAACACCATAACATTACAATTTTATTAGTATTTTCCCCTGCTGACAGACATAACAAGTATACTCTTAAAGAAAAGCACATTGTAGGGTACTCCCAACTCTGATCGGTTGGATTTTCTGCTGCTATTGTCTCTCTTTTGCAGCATTTAATATGCTTAACAGATGTCTGGGCTGATCTGGCTAGGATCCACAGTGCCAATGCAATTTTGTAGTGTACTCCAGTTAGCCAAAATGTTGATATTGTCACAGGGCAAGATTCAAAATGGAATAAATTCATTCATTTGATATGGAAAAAGTGCAGCCCATTAACCATTAGAGTACAATAAAACACTGTTGCATTACAATACATAATTAAATGTTTAGTTGTGGACGGTTTGTTGCCAACTTAAATGAATGCTGTGAAAATCATGAAACACAGTTAAGTGAGACTATTTTGTGATCTAGGTGTTGGGGTAACTAGTGGTAGTGATAAAATAAGTACTTTTTGCAGGGTTTTCCAGTATGATTTGTTGAACCTATGGATTTCATGTTTGCTCTTTGATTTGTATCTCTGTTAAAGGGAATGCAGTACTTCATTACAGATACTGGTAATACACAACACAGTCTGTTTATTCATACAAATTTCTTCTTTTCATAGCTATCATTACTTCATCTTTCTTCTGTTGTATTTTGTTGCCCAGACAAAATTCAGTCCATGGATGGGAGTCGCATTGTGGCAACTCAAGTTCAGTACTAAGGGAAGTAATGTCTGACTCCCCACAACCTCCCAAAGTATGCAGCTATATCTGTTCCCTTCCCTTAAGCCCTACTACAAAGCATACTTTTTCATTTATCTCATATCAGTGTATTCCCATCTGTTCAAGTGATATTACTGTGATACAAGACAGTCTGCTTTACTGTGATTACTATGTATCTGTGTGAAATGAGCCTGAAGTACATTATTGGGAATTGTATTATTATTTAGTTTTACCACAATGAGACATCCATGATTTACACAGGTAGTAATTGTTAGGTACATACTGGGACAGATAGAACAGGATACGAGGACTGACTGGGTCTACATGAGTGAGGTAACAGGAATAGACCGTTACAAGAGCATATATGAATGAACACATGCAACTCAGGTAGACTCCCTCCTAGTAAGGAAAGGGCACTGGGGTAGAATCAATGATTGCAAAGTCATCCCCAGTGAAACAGTTGTCCCCACAGCATAAATCACTGGTTGCCACAATCAGCTGGAAGCAATGGTCAGAGAAGGCTCTAAGGTCAAGAGACCAGGCTGAAGACCTGGAAGTTGACTGGAGAGAAAGTACAGAAGTTCAAGGAAATACTCAGGCTCTAGCACCCCAAAGAAGAGGAGGAAATAGGTGGAGTTGAAGAAGAATGGCAGCCCCTTAAAACAGCATGTGTGAGGACTACAGAGCAGATATGTGGCCAAGCCAGGTTTGGAAATAAGGTACATAAGGAAAGCTGGTGATGGAATGCAGAAGTCTAGGAAGTCATCAAAAGAAAGGAGGAGTGCAGGAAAAAGTAGGAGATAGAAAAGAGACAAGGTTAGGAAGGAATACTTGTTGGCTAGCAAAGAGGCTAAGAAAGGAATTGCAATAGTCAAGTAAATGGCATCAGAGGTACTCTACCAGCGTCTGAAAAGTGACAGTAAATGGCACAAAGAAACTATACCAGGTTGCAAGGCAAAGATAGAAAGATAAAGAAGATAGCCAGACACCTTTCATAAGCGATGCCAGCAAGAACCTACTTATCAGTTCACAGGACATCAAAGCCAAACGGAAGGAGTACTTCCAGCAGCCTCTGAATGAAGAACAAAGTTAAAGATGTGTCTGGAGCGTTTCTCCCCAGGACTCTGCTGAAAATTGGCTCGTTTCAAGCCTGACTTTCCCTGTAAACAAATGTTAAATAAATAAAATAAATAAATAAGAAAACCCCACAGAAGCTTGTACTGCCCCAGACACAGCCTACAATGAGAGACGAAGAGAAGTCCACACCAGTAGTAGTAAGAACAGCACCAAGGACATTGAAGTCAAAGAAAACAGCAGGCTCAGATGAGGTCACAGAAGATATGATAAAGACGCTACGTGAGATAGGGGAGAAATGGTTCCTGAGGGCACTCATAGCAGTGTGGAGAGAAAGGCACATCTCAGACGACTGGAGAAAACCATACTCATGCCACTGCACAAGAACAAAGGGGCCATACACAACTGTGGACAGTATGGAGGTATCAAACTCCTATTACACTGCATGAAAGTTCTGGAGAGGGTTATTGATAAATGGATAAGCAGAGTAATATAAAGTAAGATGGGTGATGAGCAGTTCAGATTCAGATCAGGATGCAGCACAACTGACCTAATGTTTGCAGTAAAACAGATGGTTGAGAAAAAGCTAGAGATGAGGAATGAGTCCAACTGGGAATTCCTAAACTTGGAGAAAGCATATGACAAGATCCCAAGAAAGCTGATTTGGGCAGTCCTGCGCTGGTTCAGTCCCAGAAACACTGGAAGAATTAGGGTAAGCTATATACAAAGCTCCACTGAATCAAGTATGTACAGTATTCTCTCTCTCACACAGAGGTTCCCAGTGGGAGTGGGGTGTGCATCAGGGTTCAGTTCTGAGAGCCCACTGCTGTTCATACTTGTGATGGGACTACATTAGCAAACAGGTCAAAGGGGACATATCAACAAAGTTGCTGTATGCGGTGGCATTACAGGCAGACTCTGAGCAAGAACTTCAGCAAAGGATAGGGGAATGGAATGCAAAATGAAGGCACATGGGATGAAACTAAGTACAAATAAGACAGTGGTAATGGCAGTAAACTGGGCAAATCAGAAGAAGCTGAGAACTGAGAAGGGAAGATAGTGGAACAGGTTAACAGCTTCATGTATTTGGATGGGTGGTTGAGAAAAAAGGAAGCCTGAATGAAGAGGTCAAAGATAGAATCAGAGAGGCTGCAGCCAACTGTCAGTCTCACTTGTAGTGTATAACAGAAGAATGTCAAATGAAAAATAATGTGTACAAGGTAGTGGTGTGACCAGTGTTACTGTAATGTACAGAAACCTGGGCAATAAAGACACAGCAAATGAGGAAGTTAGAGCTGATGGAAATGAAATGCTTGAGACAAGTGGTAGGATGTGCACTGTGGAAGAGAGGACATAACAGAAAAATTAACTACAATTGCAGAAATTAATCAGAGAGAACCGATTATAGTGGTTTGGGCACATGTACAGAAAAGCGAGAGACAATCTGGTGAAGAAGATTTGGGACAGACAGGAAGAAATAAGAGGAAATGAGGGCATCCAGCAAACAGGTTGATTGATTGTGTGAGTGAAGATCTGTGACAGGCACGAGTGTCAAAGGAGGCAGGACAGCTGACTGATTGACAGAACGCATGTTGTTAGCTCTGAAAGCAAAACAGTTACTAGTGGTGTCCCACAAAGCTCCTGTTTGGCATCTATTTCTCAGACGTTCAGGCCAGCACTCCTAGCCTATGGTTACCTAAGTTTGCAGTTGACTGTTAACTGGGTGTTGCTATTTGATGTTCCTTGGCTCACAAGGGCACAAAGTCACAACTTTACCCCTCCATCCCTACCTACAATATCCCAAAGCATATCTGACACCAGCCCTCTGCCTATTATCTCTGGAGAACAGGTGATTGCTGCACCCACCAAAGCCAAAGAGACAGCCTCAGTGGGACCAGATAAAATCCCAGGCTGTTTACTAAACAATCTAAAAGACCTAGCGGACCCACTTAGCGTTCGCTTTAATCATAACTTGAGAACTATGTTCTTGCAGAATGGAGAAGAGCAACATTAATCCCGCTGCACAATGGTGGACCATCAACTGATCCTGGGAACTACAGACCTACCAGTCTAACCAGCCTCATCTGCAAGGCCATGAAAAGAATTATCATGGACCTTAACAATAAGGACACGGGTGACCTCCAAACACTGGACCCAACCCAGTTTGACTTTAAGAGTAGAGCACGATTATTAAACCTGGTAGACTTCTTTGAGAATGTCACCAAAGTTATGGATGAAGGTAAGACAGTGCACACAGCCTATCTCAACCTTGCAAAGGCTTTCAACACAATGCCCCACTCTGGCATCATTGAGAAACTCTCCCAGCTGGGGATTAACCCATACCTTACTAGATGGGTAGCCAATTAGCTCACCAACAGAAAACACACTGTTAAAACTGGTGACTCTACCTCAACCAATAGACCCAACACCAGTGGAGTACCACAGGAGTCTGTGCTGTCACCTTACTGTTTGGCATCTATTTCTCAGAAGTCAAGGCCAAAGCAGACTGCCTCTGGCTCACCATTTATGCTGATGACTGCAAACTGGGAGCAATCACCGAGTCCCTAATGGTGTCAACATATTACAAGAAGGGCTAATACAAAGGAATGATTGGTGCCAAAGCTATGTTCTAAAATTAAATCCAAAACAAAAATGCTATTCCCTTTGGCAAAATGGAATTCCTACAGATTACAATACTGACAGCACCCCCCCCCCCCCCAGAGTTCAAACCCAGTGGTGTGAGACTTGGGAACACAGGTTGATAGCAATCTGAACTTCGACCACCAAGTTTCTACAGTGGTAAGGAAAGGCTTCCATGTAGTGCATTTCAAAGGCAAGGGCAAAGCATCCAGGTCAAGGGATGTTACAACTCCACTGTACTTGACCCTCTTCAGACCACTAATAGAGTATAATGCACCCTTTTACATGTACCTCACCAGATACCTCCTGGAGAGACTTCAGTGGTTTCTCACTAAGAACCTTCCACCTTCCATATCATACATATCTTGCATCTATCCTAATAAACCGCTCCATCTCTGAATCTAAAGTTCCATCAATCTGGAAACAATTCTACACTCTTCCTATTCATAAAGGAGGTAATGCCTCAGAAATCTCCAATTTCAGTCCTATTGCTATCCTCTCCCCTCTCTCTAAAGACCTGGAGAAATGCATGCACAAACAAGTTATGCAATATCTCATACAGGAAAAATTGCTCACTCCTACACAGCATGTTTTCCGACCCAAGCATAGAACCACCACAGCTCTACTATCCTTCCTCAGCACTATTACCTAGCCAAAGATGATCATAAACTCATCTTGTCTATTCTTTGACCTCTCAAAGGCTTTTGACACTCTCTCTCTCACTCTCTGCTACTAAAACGGACCTTAACTTCTCTCCTGATACAGTTGCATGGTTCTATACCTACCTCACTGACAGACTGCAATCAGTGAAATGGCACTCTGCACTATCTGCTTCCCTTCCAGTAAGAATGGGTGTCCTCCAAGGATCCATTCTTGGACTACTACTTTTTAATTTCTTCACCAACTTACTCTACACACTCCTCTTGCCCTCATTCTACCACTGTCCAATACGCAGATGACTCTACAGTCATCACTACTGCTGACTCACCCTCTGAACTCCTATCTACCCAGTCATCCTTTAACTCAGTCGAGACATGGCTCTCAAACAACCAGCTCATCCTCAACCCTAAAAACACAAAATTGCTACTCTTGCTTCCTAAAACCGTTAACCATATCAAATCTTCCTTCTCTATAATGTCCCTAAACAATACCCGTACTGAAGTAAAATCCAGCACAAATTTACTCAGCGTTACCATCGATGATCAACTAAAATTTGATCTACACAAATAATTGTATCAGGAGAAAAACACCAGAAGCTAGGACTCCTGTACAGAAATAAAAAATTCCTCACCGCTGAACCTAGGATTACTCTTATGCATGCTTACCTTCTACCTTGCTTAACATACTGTTCTCAAATACTCACAAATCTCAGCTCCTCTCTACTTGCCAAGCTAGAGTCGACTTATCACAAGATAGCTATATTTGCAGCTCAACAAACCTATAAATCCCACCATTCTCTCTCCCTAAAATACCTAAACTGGCTTGAACTACTTCACCTGTTTCTCCAATCTCAGCTCCAAATCATACACTCTATTCTCTATCAGCCAGCTTTCTGTCCAGTCCTATTGCTCATCTCCCACTATTCCCCTACAAGACATCTCCAGAGCTCAACCCAAGACCTATTACACGTTTACAAACCCAAGTCAAAAACTGGGTGCAACACACACTGCACTGCATGGAACAAACTCCCACTTGAAATCAGGACCCTCACACACACCAAATAATTTAAATCAGCCACCAAAGAGTACTTTAGAAAGCAATGGACCTGCCACTCTTCTCACCCTTCCTGACCACATTCATCTTACATAGTAACCATCTATCTCCATTAGTCCTTACTCCACCCCCCCCCATAATCACCTCATCTCCCCTTCTCAACTTACTCTATTCCTTCTCCCTTAACCACCTTTAAACTTTCTTTCTTATTTCCAAATCTATAAATACCTCTGGAGTTACTGTTACTTTCGATGCATTACATAATACTTAGTATAAATAGCATACTCCCAATGCTTTATCTCCTTTTTGTTTTTAGACTTGTAAACTCTGACTACTGCATGCGTTTTTAAATTACCATGGTATTCCATGCTATGTTAATTTGTTTGTACTATTTGGAGGTCTTCTCCCTGGGCCTTCACTGAAAAAGGGCTTTAGCTCAGTCGGACACTCTCGGTCAACAAATGTAAAATAAAATAAATAAATATCACCTCCAGTAACAATACAATCATTATTCCTGACTCTCAGGCCAAGCTACTCGGCATAACAATTGATAAACTCCATTTTGACCTCCACATAGGTCAGACAATCAAGAAAACCCACAAAAAGATGGTAATGCTATACAGGAACAAAAGTTTCCTTACAGCCTCACCAAAGTTACCATTGAAAGAACCCACCTTCTGTCACCATTTCTCTACTGCTCCCTCATTCTAACTAATCTTAAAAAAATGACTTAAATTAGAAACATGCTATAACAAAATAGCAACATTTGCAACGGACTCCACACACAGAACTCACCGTCTTGCCTTAAAAAAACTTTCCTGGTTAGAACTCCCTCAGCTATTAACTTACAACCAGTTAACCGTGGCCCATAAACTACTGCACCAGTCAGGTAAAACTATGGCCCTATCACACATAACACAACCCTACTCCAACAATCGTCCTCTTCTCTCAGCTAATAAATCACTCCCACAAATCACCAAATCCAACAACACTGCCGGTGACTTCCTTTGCTCCCCACATATTGCAAAAGCCTGGAATGCTCTTCCTCCTGACATTAAAAACATTCCTAATCACAACAGTTTTAAACTTCTCAAAAATCACTTGGCTACCACGTGGTTATGCCCATGTAACAGCCCAGGCTAACAATTTCCCCTCTCTTCACTCTACTCTATCCCAAATAACAGGAACACCAGTAGGTCACCATTAGTACTAACTCTAATCAGTGTGCATTAGTATAATTACTACCTAGAAATGCTTCAACTTGAAATCTTCCCTGTGTTCTAAACACTGGACTTTTATTGAAATTTTGTATCCAAGTCTCAAATACTGTATTTTATATGCTAAGAGTTGCATCTGTAGCTGTATGCCCTCATTTCTGCTACTGTATATACTGCAGCAAACTTATGTCATGTATGTTATTGTATTACAAGCTTTTGTTGTGTGTGGAGCTTTTTTCCCCTGGGCCTCCGTTGAAAATGGGTATCCGCCCAGTCGGACTTTCCCAGTAAACAAATGTAAAATAAAATAAAATAAGAAAATACAGAGACTCCAAGCCATGAACTACAGGGACAGGCTGAAAGCTCTGAAACTTTACTCTGTATCTTACAGGCTGCCGAGAGAAGAGCTGTGCCTGGCCTATAGGGCAATCTGTGACCCTGCCCTAATGGAAATTCTGCACATCCACAAGTCAAATGGGACAACAGTCACTCAATCTAGGGATCTCAATCTAGCTTGTGACATTAACAGAACATGCTGGAGAGACAGATACGTCTTCCAGAGACTGCTGCTTCTCTGGAATAGACTTTCTATTCACGTAAAACAGAATTCCTCACTGACCCTATTCAAATCCTTCCATCAATCCATCCTCAACCCCTTTTTTCCCCATTTTGCACATGGGGTCGGGTGTCACTTCAATAGTGACAATCACTTCAAGCCAAGGTTTACACCGCCAGATGGCTAGCCACCGACCCTATTCAAATGTAATGTAGATAATTGGATGGAGACCGCAAATTCACCCCTGGTGTGGCACCTATGTCCCTCATGGATAGGGGTAGTCTGTGTTGATCACAGACCCATCCTGCTCATAAATTAGTTCTGCGAACTACCCAATAAGAAAAAATGGAGATACTTAGGATTAACATTGCTAGGCATGTAAAGGCTCTAGGGCCACTAGCCTAGTAACCTCCTATGAACCTAGTAAACAGGTTACGTTACTAAATCTGTCACTGCTCTGACACTGATACCCATGTGAGTATTTTGGAATGGCAACCATAGTTTCAATGAAATCATATAGGACTAATGGTTGTCAGACTGGGAATCGGCCACTTGCCATGCATTACAGATGGTCAGCATGATTGCAAAGAGCCTGTACAGTATAATTTCAGTTTACAGTTAACCATAGTGGGGCCAGACACAATCACATACAACTGTAAGGTAGAACGAGAAAGAAGTGCTGGAGAACATATTGTACAATGCACTAACTCATCAAGATGTAGCATGTAAAATGCACTTGACTAGTGGACAGAAGTCAGCACAAAATAAAATATGAAATTAGAGGAACAGATGATTGTGTCTACTAATGTTTAAACTTTACATTATCCGTGTTTCTACAGAATTAGAAGCAGCCAGATCATAAAATTCAGGGCACTTGGTATTTATAAATCAATACTTTAGACTACAAAACGAAGACAGCTTTTATAGGGCTACCAGCTGGTTAGAAAGCAATTACAATCAGCTAGTAGTCAGATATTAAAAAACTACAAAACATGGAAAAAGAAAAAGAGAAAAGGCTATTTCTACTACTGTAAAAACTTTCATCATTCATATGCTTTCTACTGAGCTAGTGGCAGTCATGATACAGCTATTGCCCTTAGCTAGCATTCAGAAATCAGAATAAAATAGAAAATAAAATTAACAGAAAACTCTCGTTTACTAATGTTTTAGCTTTGCATTGCTCGTTTGTTTTCCTGCAAGGTAGCAAGTTGGATCATACCATTCCTGAAAGGTTAATTTTCCCTGAGGATAAAAAGCACATGCAAAACTAATGAATGACTCAGTGAGCGCTCTTCTGAGTACAACTGCAATCTGAGATGGAATCTTGCCAAGACCTTTGAAACTTCCTGTAAGCACCGTTCCCCCATCCCCCACAGTCAAAGCTTGGACATGCTCAGAAAGCCAGACTGGAAATGTAGACAAAGACCCAAATCAAAACAAAAAATCCCTGGAACTGTCCCTTTAATGTATACAACTAAAGTTAACTTAAAAATTGAGACTGTGGGAAAAACACTGGAACAGGTTAACAGCTTCAAGTATCTGTAAGGTGTGATCGTGGATATGAGGTCAAAGCTAGAATCAAAGGTGCTGCAGCCAAATGGCACAAAGTGCCAGGGGCTGTGAATGGAATAAAGAATGTTAAGGAAGATAAAAAGTAAGGTGTTCAAAACAGTAGTGAAAACTTGTTCTTATGTCTGACAGAAACCTGGACAATGAAAGCAGAGAAGATGGGGAAGCTTGAGGTGACGGAGATTAAGTGCTCAAGGCAGGAAGTAGGATGCTCACTGTTGGATAAAGAAATGAGTACATCAGAGCAGAACACAAAGCATCCCCCCTTTACAAAGTTGTTCAAGATGAACAGATTATGGTGGTTTGGTAACATGCAGGAAATGCAGATGATCTAGCAAAGCAAGCACATTTGGGAAAGAAAGGAAGGAAGAGACCAACCAGGATATCCAGAATGAGATGAATGGACTGTTTGAGCATGATAGTCGAAAAATGTAGAAGAGTGGCTTTGAGCAGAAGGAAAGGGAGACACTTGACATGACGTCCTGACCCCATTCAAAAAAAAAAATGGGGGTGGGGTTGACTATGACAATGATGAAGTTATTAGAACATTATGGAAGGACATCCTTAGCTTACAAAGCATTCCACAGTGTAACCTTAGGCGAGACTATCAATGCTATTTCAAAATCATTAGATAATCCCATGTGTCTATTTATTCTAATGTGTAGAACAAATCCATGAAACCAGTCACAGACTACCTCCCATACGCAACTGTCTGCCCAGACATAATCAGAAAATCTTGCTCATTAACTTCTTTTAAAATTCAGTTAGATTCCTTGATCAGCGTAAGAGTTTATGACTTTAGGGCACTGATATCCACATTCCCTGATTGCCAATGGGCCTGAATACATTGCCTATATAACCTATGAACTATTAGGAGCTATTATTACGTACTGTGCCGCACTTTAAATAGTTACATTACCATCTTGATCTGCAACTTACTTTCTCCTTGCATCGGTTATGTAATTACTACAAGAAAGAACTTTAAAGCCATAAAATCTCCCACTTGTTAACAACTGATTAAAGAATCAGCATCAGAAAAGGTGTACCTATTGATAGAATAAGAATACACCCTTCACTCATTGCTGCAAGATTTCTATCAACTGCAGCATACTCTGAACACATTAGGGTTAAAATAAGAGTGAGAATGGGCAGGAGGGTGAAACCCCTGTCTCACCTCACTTCATGTGTACTAAACCCCAACCTACTGCACCCAACACTAATGTATTACCTTATGAAAAACTATTTTCTAAACATTACTATTACACAAGACAAACACACCCTAACCCATAAACACATGCACACAGCAATAAATCAGTCCTCTTACCTAGCCTTTACTATGATCATAAAGCTAGCTAGCACTTATGCACATATACATTCTCCCACACCCAATGCTGAATCTTTCGATATTTTGCAGCGTATGTAAAGCAGGTACTCCCAAAATCAACATTTCTCGCATTCAAACAACTGATATCAATCAAAAAACTCAGTTAACTATGTCAAATGTGCTTTTACAAAATCAACATTTCTCGCATTCAAACAACTGATATCAATCAAAAAACTCAGTTAACTATGTCAAATGTGCTTTTATCAACAAAGATATTTGCAACCATAGATGTATTGGAAGTCACACTACTACAGTGAAAGTGGAACAATCCCAAGTCTTTACTAACAAGACTGTTCTCTGGATTGGTATTTCTGATCAGTGGGAGAAATCATGACAGGAAAATATTCAGCTGTTCAAGAAATTGCCTCTCGACACAACAGACTTCAGGAATACATTTATGTAATGACTGCAGGCTGGTTAACTGCAGCTATGGACTGTCACATTAGGACTTGGTGTAACTTCTGGGAAGTGGCTGAACTATCGTACATTCAATTAATACAAATGGGATGTAGTTTACATCGAGAGAATATACACTGGTCACATAGATAAATCTATATTTACAGAATGTAATAATGACATATAAACATGATGCCAAGGTATTTTGAGTGTAATATGTAGTTACAGTCAGGTGACAGTAAACTACAGTAATGAGGTTGATGAGAAGTAACAAAAAATCAGTTAAGGCATACTGCACAACGAAACAGGTTAATCACTTACAACTCTGCCTAATGCTTCATATGCAAAAAGTACAGTTGTGTTAAGTTGAACTTTCCATAAAGTACAGTTTTGTACCTACCATAAATGTAGATGTCCGACGCTGCCTGACGACAGGACAACCCATTTGTTATGACTGCAGATGCATCCATGAAGGACATCAGCAGAAGTTCCAATGATTACATCCTGACAAGGACATGACAAGAAGGCCAGCATTCAAAACTTCAAGGTACCTTCCATGCACCCAAAATATCAAGCAGCTCAAGTTGAGATGACAAAGACACGTATGGGCACAAAACCATTCAACTTTCCTGCCAGCAGAGACAGGAAGGCAGAGACCTGAAAGGGCAATGTTAGGAACAACACAAAATACAAGTCCACACCCTGGCATAAAACACATATCAAAAAGACAGGGGGGATAGAGGGAAGGAGTGGCTGCTGCAGCAGGGATCATTTGAACATCTACCACTATGGTGAGGTAAGTTTAATTTACACAATTCTACTATGTTCTTCATATTGATCACTGCTGCAGTAGCCTTAGCTATACAGGTAGCTTACCCTAGCTTACTACATTTGGGAAGTGGAAACAGAAGGGTCCAGGAACTCCTGGAGAATGGTATAAGCAAAGTTTGATCTGGACCTAGAGAAGGACTCAAGCAAAGTGCTTAATAAAAGTATGTACACTAGGAACAAGCAGCAGCTTCTAGAATCCAACATTTTCCAAAAAGCCACTGATGAAGCTTAGGCCATAGTAGATAGGGCCTTAACCCTGCCTGGAATAGATCCGTCATGGGGAGAACAACAAAAGGTAGTCTTAGACAACGATTTGGAAAATAGTCGGTTTTGACACAGGCTGTCCCTTTTTCTTACATTCACAAGAAATGTAAAAAGATAATCCAAAGATCTGAAAGATTTAGCACTGTCAAGACACTACCACAGTTGTCTGTGGACATCCAAGGTACGGGCTATCTTTTCTCCCTAATTTTTAGGTTCAGAAAAAAAATGGGGAGATGGATAGTTTGGCTTAAAGTAAACTTGGATACAACTTTAAGCATAAAAGGAGGATTAGTTCTCAAAGAAACCCCACCCCTATTGAAAATGAGACAGGGTTGACTCACAATAAGAGCTTGCAACTTAAATACCTTTCTTGCAGAGGTTAGAGCAATCAGTAAACCTGTTTTCCATGTCAGCCAGATTAGCTGGTTTAAATAGAGCAAATATTAGCTTTTCTACAACAAAATTAAGATCCCAAAGGAGGGGCCACCAGTTTTATTGGAGGCCTCTTACGCAAAACCCCTTTCAACATTTTGATATAAGACTGCATTGAAAGAGGAGGATTCATTGGCAAACATGCTGAAAAGGCCAATAAATAAACATTGAAAGGAATAAGAAAGGCCACAGGATAGTGATGCTTACAAATACTGTAAAACCAGAGAACAACTAGCGCTGAATGGGTGCTGTTTATGTTGCTGGCACCAACTACAAAACCTTTTCCATATACTAATATAGGATTTTCTAGTAGCAGGCTTTCTTGCCTCCATTAGTACCTGCTGCAGGTGCTAAAAGGAATTAAGACATCCATGCAGTTAATCGAAGATGACAGATGTTGGGTGTATCAAATACCCCTGGGTCTTCTGTAAGTAGATCCAGTCTGTGAAGAAGGCTGTGGTAATTTCCCCTGGCCATTTCCAAAAGAAGGGAGCCATCTTGGGGGAGTGGAAAGGCATACAGGAACATTTCTCTCCAAAGAAAAGAAAACTCATCTGTCTTCCAGGCCTTCTTGCATGGAGCCCTGGACAAGAATTTTGCTAGTTGATTGTTCAGAGAAAAGACAAAGAGGTTAACTTGAGGAACTCCCAATAGATGGATCCAATCTTAGAAGACCTCTGATCTAATTTCTATTTGTGAGGGCTGTCCTGGTCCTGCGCAGCCTGTCTGCCACACAACTTTGTACTGGTGAAATGTCGGACACCTCTACACTGAGACTGTGCTGTGAAGTTATATCCCCAGCTAACATGGCTAGTCTGCAAAGGGGGAACAAAAAACAAGGAGAAAGTATTGCAGTGAGCAGACTATGCTCAGCATAGGTCAAAATGGAATGAGATAGGGAAAGTGCAGCTGTTAGTGTGCTTTGGCCTTTAGCGGTGGCATGGTGACAGACTTTTTTTTATACAATTTGTCAAACGGTTACAGATAAACAACTCTATTTCTAGAAGTTAACACAGATGAGAAGGAAAGAGGACCAAAGTTAAAAGTGGTAACTATTAAAGTGTTTAGGGAATTATGGTTGCTATTTTCCACACTCAGAACAGACAGAGAGGTTAAAAAAAAAAGACTGATCCTATGTACCATGACATCTTTACAGATTTTTATGAATCAAGGGCTCAGTCTAGCATTACCTGACTTTTTATGGCTGCATACAGTGTCTATTCATTTTTTTTTCTGACAGATGCTCTTTAGGTAGAATGAAGCAGACAGGATTCTAAATGCAGTGTGGTAAAGGTTAGCGGTGGAGTACTTGTACAGAAGAATGGTAAGCAAATTATTGTTTCAGGAAACCTGCAGAGAGAAGTGCTACGCTGTGTTTTTTTTGCATTCCCTACAGTCTTGCCAATTTCACTCCAAAACAGCCTAGATTTGAAAAAGATTTTATTTGTCCTCATAGCAGGTATTTTTGATTTCTATGAAAAAATGTTGGCTTTGCTTCTGAGCCACAATTATTCAATATGATTATGTATTTTTCCCCATATGAAAAAAAGCAGAGTCTCTGTGTTTAAGTAGGTTTATGAGTTCTAAGGTTCCCTGTTTTTTTAAATGATGGATAATTGTAATATTTTTTTTTTATTTAGCAGCTGGTTATGGTAGAGCAAGCAGTTCCAAGTGAATTGGTCTAGTAGAAATCAGTCCAGCTGACAACTAAGAGGTTAAGAGCATATCATATTGCATATGTATACATGTGTGTGTGTGTGCAATATATATATATATATATATATATATATATATATATATATATATATATATACTCTTTGCGAATCAGTTTCTTACTGTATACAGAAGAGGGGAGTGTTGGACCTTGCTTGCTATGGTAAAGAAGACAAAAGACTGGCCATTAAGATCAGGAATTCAGACAGAAATGCTGATGATTTTACAACTTCCATTGTTAAAAGTTGCAAAAGATACTGACTGTGAGTACTGCAGTTAGGCATTATAGCTTCCTGGGTTAGATGAGTTAAACCAAAATTCTGTAAAGTGGCTTGTTAGGTTGTGTTTAGACAGGCCTGGCAGACTGAACTGAATATTACTAATTATTAGTTTTTTTTTTTTTTTTTTGGAGGTTAGACTTCTTGAAGACAAATGAATATGTGTTTTTAAGAAACTTAGTGAAATGATTGAGGAGACAGATGGAGGGCAATACACAAAAGCTACATCTATATTTATGGCTCAGTGATGGGTCAGCAATTTTGCCAGTCAGGGAGAACCCAACTGTACTAGAAAAGTAGTTGTGTAAAATCTTACCGTAACAGTAGATGTCCTTCTCTTCACTGTTGCAGTATTTGGTACAGAAGGGATGCCCACCCTGGGTAGCTAGTCGCTTGGCCAATATAAATAAGCTTAAGAGAGATCTTGTTTGCACCATACATCACATGTATGCTCCCCACAGAGAACGTTGGGCATAAAAGGTTTGTACAGACACAACTACCTAGAAGTGAACTGCCTCAGAAGAGAAAAGTCATCATTGGATAAATGAGTCCATGCACATCCAGAAGGAAAAAATGCAAAATTTTGTAAGGAGGGAGTGAATACTGCAACAGTGAAGAGGACGACATCTACTATTATGGTAAGATTTCACACAACTGTACTTTGCCCTTCTATATCACTGTTGCAGTATTCGATACAGAAGGGAGAGTAAAAGAAAGCTCCAGAAACAGAATGGGAGGTGGAAGGCTGAGAAGAGACGTCAACAAACCCACATAAAATGGTTTCAGAAAAAAATGTTCTAGTCCAAGAAACCATATCCAATTGATAATGCTTAGTAAAGGTATGCAAAGAAGATCAAGTAGCAGCTTCAGGGATGGAACTAGTGTGCAACCCCTTGAAGAAGTCACCAGAAGAGGAAACAGCCCTAGTGGAATAAGCTCTAACAGAAGCAGAGATTTGCCATGAAAAGAACAAAAGGAAATGACCTTAGATATCCAGAAGGAGATGGTTTGCTTAGAAACATCCAAACCCAAAGACCTGGGATGAAAAGAAACAAAAAGTGGACCAGACTTCCGAATAGTCTTAGTTTTATCCAAATAGTACTGGACTGTGTGCAAATCCAAGGTATGCAGGTACCTCTCAGTAGCAAACTGAGAAGGGAAAAAGGATGGGAGTTGTACTGACTGATTCAAGGACAACTCATTGACTACTTTGGGCATAAAAGAAGAATTAGTATGAAAGGACACCCTGTCCCTTTGAAAAAACATACAAGGAGGAATAGCCATAAGGGCCTAGAGATGATGGACTCTGAGCAGAAGTAGGAGCCAACAACAAAACAGTCTTCCAGGTATGATGTTGCAAAGAAGCAGAATCTGCAGGCTCAAAAGGAGCCGGAGTCAATTTTTCCAAAACAAAATTAAGGTCCCAAGGAGGCAAAAAAAGTATTTGAACTGGCGGCTAAAGAAGCTCTAGTTAGTTTTACACATACATCCCTTTTATGCCCTATGTTCTGTGCAGGAAGCATATAAATGTGACATACAACACAAACAAGATCGCTTTTAGCTTATTTATACTGGCTAAGTGATGGGCTGCCCACAGCGGGATATCCCTTCTGTGCTAAATACTGCAACAGTGATATAGAAGGACATCTGCAAATATGAAACAGGTTAGGTGGCTTTTAAGTATAGGACACAAGTAACACACAACCTTAGTCTAAGGCTATTCTTACTCAGGATCTTGTGTAGCCACATGCCAGTGATGTATAGGGTTAACCCAGTGATTATGAACCCCTGTGGCCAGAGTTTGATTACAAGCTCGGGCACTTGGACAGTGCATCAGGGAGGATGGGTGTGCCCATCCTAGGGAGAGGGTGTGTGCTTCAGCTGGATCATGTTGCCATTCCTGACCCAACCACTAATGGAAGGCAGGAAGAGAGAGTCAAACAGGTGGGGACTGGTGTAGGGGGGATATGAGTATGACCACCCAAGCCAGTAACATTATCCTTTGTCAAACATGCAGAGGGGTGTGTGAGAGCTGAGACCAGAACCTAGGTGGTTTCTACAGTGATGCAAGTGCTCACATCACTATCCAAGGTGAGGGGTTAGGGCCTTAAACAAACAAAAAAACTTTCACGACTGCGATGCTCATGACAGCAAAACAATTCCCAGATATTTATAGGGCCATGTTTTTCAAACTCACACATGAGGTCATAGAGTTTTGATCTCAAAGTTCTGATATGCTTTCAGTGTCACCTGCCCAGTCATACCCAATTTAATGGGTGGTATTTACCCAAAAAGGATTTAAATTATTGCCAAGTGCACCCTTGAGGATAACAATTTCAGTCCTTTCTCGTCTTCAAGGGTACCATGTCAATTCCCACTGTTAGTTAAATATCTAATGCTCACTTTGACAACAGTTATCACTGTCATGAAGGCTCACCATTGGTTAGGTTTTTCTCTACAGGACTAAACAATACCCTACCATGGCAGTAAGGCTTACAAATGTGCAGTCCATACTCCTACCTCACATGCTGTTTGGCAGTATGGTCATATGAAATCTGCAAACAGGTCTTTTACAGTGTGCGGTTATAGCCTACAATAGTACAAGTTTAGCTGTTGATATGACTTTTTAATACCTATTATTGTTATGGTTCCCCGTCTGAAAGCCAACAGACCACAATGTTGGCTTTCACATCCAAGACTGGAAAGTTCAATGCTCATTTAATCGAGCATTCACATCAAACTATGTCAAGGTAAAATGTTATGGCAGAAGGAAGAGCAAGTTGATGCTTCAGAAAAGTGAGGAGACAGGTACTTATAATCGACAATCCTCGGAGTAAGGGAATATACCCTTTTTCCAGGGAAAGTGCGATCTCTGGGTTAGTATATATAATTAGGAGGGGGTGTGGGGGTGCAAGAGTGCTTTCCTCTTGCAAAAACAGTGTTAGATGGACTTTTTTAAAATGTTTTGAACAGGAGGGATACAGGTTTACAGCTTAGGGCTAAATATCTTTGTGGAAAATTTTAAGCCTATCCAGTTTCCCATTTGACAATCCAACCCTATACCTTGTGTCTTTAAGATAAACGCCTTAACCATTATGCCAATCCACAATTTTGCCTGTTGGCATAAAGTTTCGATCTTCCACAGTTCAGTGTTATGAATGCTCAACTGAGTGTTCATGTTCCCTGTGTTGATGTTTTTACATGACCTTACTTGAGGTAGTTCAGTCTTTCAGACAAAATTGTCTGAGCTCAAGTGTACCTTGCATTCTGCACTGCCACATGGGGACTGCAATACTCCCAATGATAAATTTTCACTAGTATGGAGAGAAAAAAAATCAGACTACTGACATCACTTTAAACTCACAGTGGCTAAGAATTCCTGGCCCAGAGGAAGGCTTTTCTCTTATCTAAGGATTTCCCTGAGCATGGACTCTCTTTGTCAGCAAGGGTCATACCTGCTACTCATTTTTTGAAAATGAGCTCTACTCTTTTTCTGAAGAAATACTCAAGTTGCACTTCTTGTAGTGTTGGACAAAAGAGATTTGTCTGTCTGTACTATGCTGACATGTACCCGGCCGCCAACACACATTTTCTCTGCATGCAAATACTTTGGCTCTATTAACCAGTATTATTACATATAGACACTGTGCATTTAAATATTATGCTATAACACCAGTAGGACTGGCTATGTAACTATATTTAGCATAACCAAAACAGATATATGCATAATTTAATGACTACTGTATTTTGATCATTTGTATGTTGTACTTTTATTACTGTTGTCTAATGTACGGTTTAGGGATGCAGTCTCTCTCTCAATATTCTCTGTGGTAAAGGGGCTAAACTGCTACTCATCTAATTAAATGGTACAAGTTAATGAGCTTCCCTGTTGTGGAGGGGTCTTGTACATCATGATACTGTGAAAGAATGGAGGATTGTCTTTCTCCTTCTACACTAACAAACGGAAGACCTAAGACAACCAACTACACATGTGCGGACTGCGGTGGCAGAGGGTTCCTGCTAACTCACAGTATTCAGAACCATAGTGCTATTTGATAAAGGTACCTTGACCTTCAATATATGTTGCACGAGACTGCTCTGAAGCAGTTTAGGTCCTGTATGTGCACTTAACTGAAATATTTACTTACAGTGCTCACCAGTCCCCTTTAGAAATGCTAGAAAAATTATTCTATTAAACCACTACAAAGTACTGCATCATATTTATGGTTACCACCTGCCCTCCATCTTTATATAGGACAGCTGCATCCTGTAAAAAATGCTGAAAAATGACAAAATATCTTCAGATTTTTAGGAAAAAAGATATTTCCTATGTCTAACAGTTGAGTACACTTATTTTGTATATGGAACACTAATATTATATGAAACAAAACAAAAAAATTCTACAAGTGCAAGTTTTTATTTTTTTTTGGGGGGGGGGGTACAGTCAAAACCTTTGCACTGGTTTTGGGCATGGTTTGTTCTGCAAAAATCTCAAATTTCTATAAAAAAGTGCCACTCCGGGCATTTCAAAAGGTGACAACTCTAATCTTGAAATTTATCCATTGGGCCTTGTCTTCCAGTGCTCATCAGAAACTAATCCATGTGAATCAGTGTTGTCTAACATCCAGTCATGTTAGACACACATCAAAAGTTTCATTTATTTTACTTTCTTGTTACTGTTATTTGATAATTATATCTGCAGTACATCAGCAAATACAAAACTTTACAAGCTAAAATTCATTAAAGAAAAAAAAGACTCATCCACAGTCCATAGCACAAGTCTAACACTCAAACCAAACACATTTCTTACTATTAACCAAAATCTCAACAAAGTAGTTGGCACTCCAGCTACTAAATTCACACGTGGGTATTCAAGGCTCAACTACTTTGTTAAAAAAATGTAAAAATAATGAGAAGTAAAACACTAGCCAGCAACAGAGTTGCCGCCTTTTCAAATGTCCAAAGTGGGACATTTTTTGTAGAAATGTGCAATTTTGCAGGACAAACATACCCACGGCCAGTGCAAAAGACATGACTTCACTGTCTTTGCCAAAATAAGAGCTTATTCTTGTAGCAGTTGAGTTGCTTATGGTATTTTGTATAATATGTAGGTGTTTCAGATACAAAATAACTGTTTTATGCAACTATTAAAGAAAACTTAGTAAATATTTTTTGTATTAAAATCTCAGAACATTTGCCATTTTTTTAGTTTTTTTTCGCAGGACAAAAAAAACACATGGTTAAAACCCACCTCAGTTTATGAATACGTACCCTGGTTCAAACAGCATTTACAGCTGCTACAGGCCCTACATGTAAATTCTCAAACACCACACAATTAATGCATAACTAGCAAAGTTAGTTCACATATTTCTTAAATGGTGTGCTGACAGTTACTAGAATGAAAGACTGCAGCAACTGTGTGTGTGTGTGTGTGTGCGTGCGTGTGGGGGTGTGTGTCTGCAAGCCCAAGAAAGAATGCAGGAGCACTATTACAAAGATTAGCACTGTTATCTTTTATCACTGTAGAATACACAGTGCTTCACCATCAAGGCAGAATATACCCATTGTGTTTATTGCATTCAGTAAGTTGAAAAGGTTTTAATCAAAACAGTCAGATTTATATGACAGCTGCAATTAAGGAGTAGTGCTTGAACATGAATCAGACAAATATCTACCAGGAAAGACTGCAGTACATTAGGGTGTGCTGTGTTTACCCAATAACTTTAATTACAGTAAACATTTCACTTTAACTGTACACTTGTCACATTACAACATGCCTTACACCTGCTCAGTATAAAAGGTCTTGACTGCATAAATAACAAAGCATTAACCTTCACTGTATACAGCTAAGATTAAAATAACTGAATAATAAATGTCTGCAAAGAACAAAAATTGTCATAGATGAAATGGTTTATAGCTTAAGAGACATCAGGCAGTTGCAGCATCAATAAAACAAAAAAATTAAACCAACCCCCTTGCTGGCGTGGCACCTGGATGGTAAAGAGGGTGATGCTACCCAAAAACCTGTGCCACCATGGCTAAGAGAGATTACAAATGATCTAAGTACTGTAATGCCTAGACAACTGTCAAGACAGCCTAGGATTCAATGCAAAAATAAGTAAATCTTCAAAACCCTTTAACAAGAACAAAGTCACCCTTGTCCACCAATTCCATGGAAATTGGCACATAAATCACTAAATAGTATTAAAGGTAAATATATACGGTTTACTCTTTCCTCTGTTTTTGTTTAAGGAAGAACTTATGCACAAGACACATACCTGCTGCAGGAAAAACAATAATGACGAAAGACGAATACACACTGAGCCGAGTGGAGGAAGAGCATTGACTACAACTCTGATCTGAGGTCTATAACAATAAGTATCCTGGTGTTTTTTTTTTTTTTGCTCATTTTTACTAGTTATTACATCTAGCAATATATATAGCGTTTACTGTCTAAAACAGGGTCAGCTAGTACCTTGAGTATTGTCCCAGTTCAGATTTGTTGTCTCCGGGCCTGTTTGTTTTTACAGTGGTTGTTCTGAGCACATGACCAGGCCATCTTGAATTAGCAGAAGCCTTTCTTTACCTTTGTGGCAGGATTGTGTTGATTGGCTGGTGGAGGTTGGGTGGTCTAGAGCTTGGAGTAACCACTCATTGGTTCTTTTGAGCTTTTTTTAAAAAAAAGTTGTTTAAGGTTGTATCTTTTGGTATTTAAGCCCTAACTTTGAGCGGATTTCTGACTATACACACTGAGCCACGCGGAGGAGGGGCATTGACTACAACTATGATCTCAGATATATAACAATAAGTATCCTGTTTTTTTGCTTATTTTTACCAGTTATTGCTTCTAGCAATTTATATATAGTACTTTTTATTGCTCGCTGCATACTCTTTACTGCATTTTATTGCTATTAACTAATCTGCATGGTTAAACTAAAATTGTCTGCCTTACAGGGCCTGATATTTTCTCTACTTGTTAAGTACCTATTTGTTTGTTTTGATTTCCTGCCAAGGAGTGTATCATATAATTGATTTGTTTGCAGTTAAAAGCATTCTGCAGAGTTTCCTTGCTGCTTTATCTGTTTAAAACTTTAATTTTGTGGCTTACTGCTGTTCTGTTCTTCTGCTGTGATAAACATTTCTGTAGTGTTTACTGTCTAAGAGTGTAGACTAGTAGGTTCATAAGTTCATACTAGGCTATCTGCCCTAGGGCATTTATAAACCTAGCCAGAGTTGTGTGGCTTTCACCACCCCTTAGGTTGAAGAATACTATACCCATTAGTTTGCCGTGCCTCTGTCCAGCAGTGATACAGAGATGATCCCCGGGGTAAACCTACGATCTCCCATCCACTGGTCAAGATTCCTCTTGAACAGAGCCAGCGAGGTGCTCTGTCTCACATAGACCGGGATTCTGTTCCACAGCATAGGGAGTCTCTGGGTGATGAATCTGTCCCTCCAGCACGTCCTATTTATATCCGTGTTGAGGTTCAAGTCTCTTGCTCTTGTGGCTATGGTGGATTTGGATTTTTTGAGGTGGAGCATGTCCATTAATTCCGGGTTGGACATGGCCTTGTATGTCAGGCACAGGTCACCTCTGAGCAGACGGTATGCGACTGAATAGAGCTGGAGTTTCTTCAGTCGGGCAGCATATGGCATATTTTTGAGCCCCTTTATCCTTTTGGTGAGGAACTTTTGGGATCTTTCCAATTGCTGCAGGTGTCGGGTAAGATACATTCCGAATGGGGCATTGTACTCAATCATTGGTCTGATAAGTGAAGAGTACAGGGGAACAATGACCTCCCTTGATCTGGATGTGAATCCCTTCATAATCAGGTGGGCAATGTAGAAGGTCCTCCTAACCACTTTGGCAATGTGAGTGTCAAAAGAAAGGTTACTGTCAACTTGGGTCCCCAGGTCCCTGATAACCTCTTCTGTGCTTAATGGATTGCCACCTATGTGGTAACTTGGGGTTACCTTGTTTTTACCAAAGGGTATGACTATACATTTTTTGGCGTTTAGCTTAAGGCCATGGCTCTGGCACCAGTTATCCGTTTCTATGAGACCTCTCTGAAGGATATCTGTGTCTGATGGATTTTCAACTATGCTGCCCAGTTTGCAGTCATCTGCAAACTTTGTCAGCCACAATCCTCCTATGTTTGCCTGCACTTCTGAAAAGTAGATGCCGAACAAGAGCGGGCCCAGGACTGAGCCCTGTGGGACACCGCTTGTGACCGGCTTGGAGTCTGACATGGCACCAGCAACTCTAACCCTGTGGGTTCTGTTCCTTGAGCCAGTTTGCAACCCATCTTGTGACATATGGGTTTACATTTAAGCTGGTGAGCTTTTCTATGATACCCAAGTGGGGTACTGTGTCGAAAGCTTTTGCAAGGTCAAGGTAGGCTGTGTGAACTGCCTTACCCTCATCAATGGCCTTGGTGACTGTTTCAAAAAAGTCGACCAAGTTCAAGAGGCATGATCTGCCCTTGACAAAGCCGAATTGGGTAGGATCCAATGTCTGTAGGTCCCCTATGTCTTTATTTATGAGTTCCATTATGATCCTCTCCATAGCTTTGCAGACCAGGCTTGTTAAGCTTATGGGGCGGTAATTACCAGGGTCCGTAGAAGCACCGCCTTTGTGGAGTGGGACCACAGTTGCCGTACGCCACTCTTTGGGTATGCATCCTGTGGTAAGGCTAAGATTAAACAGCAGCCTTATGTGTGGGTTTAGTTCCTCATTGAGTTCGTGTAGCACACAGCCGGGGATACCATCCGGTCCCATTGATGCTGTGTTTTTAGCTTTAGAGAGAGCTCTCACCTGGGCATTTGAGATGATTGGGAGGCTACACTCTGCTGGGATAGATATTTCTCCTTTTGGGGAGAAATTTTCAATGAACCTGTCTGCCAGTATGTTTGCAATGTCTGTGGGTTCAGTGATTTTTGTATCATTTTGGCCTAATTCTGAGCATATCTGGGAGTTTCCACCCAGATTTCTAACATAGCTAAAGAAGGCCTTATGATTGTCTTTTGAGTCCTTGGTGATTTTTCTCTCAAAGTTGGCCTTGGATGATTTTATGAGTGATCGTAGTTTACTAGTATTGATCAGAGATGTCTTCCCTTTTAGGGATTTTGCTCTATCTTGTAGTAGCTTTCTCCTCTTGTTGTAAAGTTTGTTTATGGCTGGGGTCCACCAGATCGGGCGCTTGCCTTTGGTGGAAAGGATCTTGATTTTATTTGGGATTGCTTGATCCATGCAATCCTGGAGGTGCTCGTAGAAAGCATTTGTAAGGGATTCAGCAGCGTGAGTTGTGGTTTCCAATGGCTCAGGGGCCTTGAAGGATACCACACCAGTCTTAAGAAGTGTGAATTTGGCTTTTGAAAAGTTCTTCACTGTGGTCTTTTTTGTTGGGGGTGGGGGCGGGATGTGGATCTCCAGTGAGATTAGTTTATGGTCTGATCTCACCAATGAGGGATATACTTCTGGTGTGGAGCATTTTGTCCCCATGTTTGTGATGATCAGGTCTAGTATATTTTCATCTCTTGTGGGAATGGTGACAAGTTGTTCCATAGCATTTGAGTTTATGAACTCCAGGAACCTTTGGGCTAGGGTATTGGGGCTTGAGTAATGTTCCTAGTCTATGTTTGGGTAGTTGAAGTCACCCAATATGATGGTGTTTGGAGAGACATTTATACTCTCCAGTGTCTTCAGGAAGGCTGTGTGGGGTTCCCGAGTTTGAGAGGGTGGCCTGTAACATGCTACAAACTGTAGAGCAGTTTTGCCTATGGTTAATTGCACCTGAATGGTCTCTGATGCTTCGTGAGTTGCCACCAGCCTGGAGGTGTGGGTATCCTTGATGAATATGGATACATCCCCTCCTTTTGTGGTATGGTCCGGGTTTTGAGGCCGGAACGCATGATATGAGGTAAAACCGGATAGTGCCGGGGTGCTCTCAGGAGCCTTGAACCAGGTTTCAGTCACAGCACAGACATCGATGTTCTCCATACTGAGGAGGGCTTCGAGGGCGTGCATCTTGAGATTTAGACTTCTGGCATTGAGCAGCATTACCCTTAGTTTTTTTCCATTATTGTTTTCTAGGGCGGTGGGTTTAGAATTTGAGCCTGGTCTAAAAAAGGCACTATGGGGGTGGGCAAGAGCCTTTGCCAATATCCGGAAACCCAGGGGTGACAGGTGCAAGCCGTCCCTTGCGAAGCAGCGTGGCTTGTCAAGCATGTCATTCCAGGCAGACAGACATTGGATCCCCTTAGAATGACACCAGAAATTAAGCCAATTATTAAAACTGATCATTTTGTCTCTGTATTGTGGCATCATTCTTGGTGAAGGTAGGATACTGCTCAGGGTCAGGGTCATAACCAGCCTGGGCTACATAATCTGAGAGCTCCTTTATGTCTCTTTTCATGTAGTCCAGGGAGGTACTTCTCAGGTCATTCACACCGGCATGGACAATGACTGAGTCATACTTGTACTTGCTGTGGAGTGACGAGTGCTTGTGTTATGTGGCGGATTCTAGCGCCCGACAGGCAGCTTACTGTGACTCTCTCCTTGTTCAGTCTGGTGAGTGGGACGTCAGTGTGTCTGACTATGGAGTCACCTATGACAAGTGTGTCTGGCATTGTGTTTGGCCTTAAGGGCTGTGACTGATTTGCACACTGACTTTGTGATCTGTGTGTTGCTTGTGTTATGTCATGAGGTGGCAGTTGTTTGGGTGTCTGCTTTGGAGGCCTCTGCTGTTTTGGTAGATTTTTGATCAGTGCCTCTGAGTATGTCTTTGTGTGTTTGATTTGTAGTTGTGATAGTTCTATGTGAGACTGGGTTTATGGTGTGTGTGGTTACCTTCTAGAATTAAAGTAATGTTAGGAAGAAGAGTATCAGAATCCTGAGCCTGCATCCAGGAACAAAATATTTTCCATTTTCCTGCATAAGATTTCCTAGTGCTCGGACGTCTGGCTTCTAAAATGACATCCATAACCTGCTTGGGTAGGTAAGAAGAAATCAAAGGTCCTGGATTAACCAGGCTGCCAGGCTGAGAGTTCTGACATGAGAGTGTAGAACCTGACCCTGATGTTGGGACAGAAGGTTCGGAGACTGAGGTAAAATCCAAGGGGGCTCCAGGCATAGGTTTATTAGAGTTGGATACCAAAACTGCCGAGGCCAATTCGGAGCCAACAAGATTATCATCTTGGGTTTGTCCTGTTTTATCTTCAATAAAACTCGAGGAAGAAGAGGTAGAGGCGGAAAGGCATATCCCAAGAGGTTCCTCCAAATGAATGACAGGGCATCCACTTTCCAAGCCTCTTTGTGGAATGTCCTGGTGCAAAAATTCTGTAGCTGATGATTTAGATGGGATGCAGAGAGATCTATGTGAGGACATCCTCATACTGCTGTCATCATCCTGAATATTTTGGTGTCCAGCATCCACTCGTGTGGATCTGAAAGGTTTCTGCTCAAACTGTCTGCCAGTAAGTTTTGTTTCCCTGGTAGAAACTGAGCTTGAAGATCCAGACTACAAGCTATAGCTGTGTTCCATAAATCCATGGCTAGTCTGCAAAGGGGGTAGGAATGAGATCCCCCTTGCTTGTTTATGTACCACATAACTGTGGTGTTGTCCATCCGTATTAGTAGTTGTCCTGGTTGTATAAGATTCCTGAAGGCCAACAGAGCTTTCTGAACGGCTAACATTTCCTTTAAGTTGATATGCAGGTGCTTCTGATCCTTTGTCCAAAGGCCCTGCAGACAACTGCCCTGAAAATGGGCTCCCCAAGCATAATCCGAGGCGTCCGTGGTTAGAATCTGAGAGGCAGGAGGTAGACGGAAGGGCTTCCCTTTGTTTAGAGCACATGCCCTGGACCACCAAAGAAATTCCTTTTGAAGGCAAGGAAGAACAGGAATCAGTATGTCCAAACTGTGGTAATGCTGAGACCATACACTTTTAGGTACCACTGTATTTTCCTCATGTGTAGTCTTGCATATGGTACGAGAAGGATGCAGGAGGCCATGTAACCCAAAGCCTGCAGGAATTTCCTTGCAGATAGATGGGTTAGAGTTGCCAAGGCTTTGAAAGTTGATGCCAGCTGTAATTGTTTTTCGGATGTCAGAAATGCCATCTGGGTTGTAGTGTTTAGAAGAGCACCCAGAAAAGTTATCTGTTGTGATGGTGTCAAATTTGACTTTTTTATGTTTACAGAAAATCCCAGGAATTTGAGGAGGTTTTGTACAAAGTCTAGATGCTGGAATAAGACATCCTTGCTGTCTGCCTGAATTAGACAATCATCTAGATAAGGGTAAATTTGAATTCCCTTGAGTCTGCAGTAAGCTACTACTGGAGCCAGGCATTTGGTGAAGACCCTGGGCGCAGTAGACAATCCAAAGGGCAGCGCAGAGAATTGAAAGTGCCTCGATCCGGCCTTGAACCAGAGGCATTTTCTGCGATCCTGCCTGATGGGAATGTGTAAATATGCCTCCTTTAAATCCAAAGTCACCATCCATGCATCTTTGGACAGCATTGGAAGTAGCTGCTGTAGAGTAAGCATCTTGAATTTTGGAATCTCTAGAAAGGTGTTCAAGACCGACAGATCCAGAATGGGCCTCCATGAATTTTGCATTCTTGGGACTAGAAAGAGCCTTGAGTAAAACCCTTTTCCCATCTCTGAAATGGGTACCAGTTCTATGGCATTCATAGCCAAAAGAGCCTCCACCTGGTTTAAGGCTTCCATCCATTGATGTTTTGGAAGGTCTGGCCATCCGCTTGGCCTTGGCAAAGTATGAAAATGGAATTTGTAACCTCTTAAAATCACATCCAAAACCCATTTGTCCTGGGTTATTTGAGTCCAATTTTGGTAAAAAAGAGAGAGTTTTCCTCCGAGAGGGGCTTCCAGGCAAGACGTTCCTGCAGCCCAACAGAGGGAGTCATTGAGTTTGTTTCCTTTGAGACTGTGGCCTGTCCTCTCCTCCCCTAGGGGTAGAGGCAGTCCATTGCCTTGGTCTATAAGCAGCTTGTGTTTGAGGCCTCCCTCTGGAGCGTCTATATCTACCCCTTTGAGGCCTGTCTGAAGAGGGAAAGGACCAGTTTTTTGATGGCCAATTCCTGCTAAATCTAGGAGGCTGTACTTGTAAGAAATCTTTCACTGTTTGTATGGATTTCGCCTTATCCTCCATCTTTTTAATCACCTCTTCAGCTTTAGATCCAAACAAAACATTATGCTGAACAGGAGCATCCAATAATTTAGCCTTTACTTGTTCAGGTAAATTTTGTTCCTTTAGCCATGCATGTCTTCTAATGACTGTGCCAGAGGCCGCAGCCCTACAAGAAGCCTCCAAGGCATCAAATCCACAGTGTTAAACATGCTTCCCAACTTGTTCAGTGGCATGCAATAAGTCATGTAATTCCTTATCCTCTGCACAGGCAGAAATGGAAGTAAATTTCTGTTTTAAGACAGACAAGATAAATTGCTGATATTTAAGCATATGAAACTGACAGTTTAAAGCCCTAATGGACAAAGTAGCAGAAGTGTACCCCTTTTTGCCCCATCTTTCCAAGGCTCGAGAATCCTTTTCAGTAGGAATAGGATTTTTGGCGGTAGCGGCCTTAACACCCTTAGGACCCTGAGAAATGGTTTCAGGGTCAGCAGAAGGATTCTTGTATAAAAACTGATGGGAATCAGGAACCCTGTAGTACCTATCAGGCTTAACAGGAGCAGGAGAAAAGGAATCAGGAGTTAAATTAGCATCCGAAAATGCATCATCCACAATATCCAAAACAGGAGGAATAGCCAGGGGTCTATGTTGGGGTAGAAGAAGAAAATCCCTCAGTCTTTTCTTTGATTCTGAATATTCCTGTCCCTCCCAGTGAAAATGTTCCCTCATTTCATGCAGAGTTTCCCCAAAAGAGAAATCCTCAGGAGGAGAAGCTGAAGGAATGGATTCTTCCGCATCAGAATCCTCATAAAGGAGGAAAAGAATATTCCTGATCAGAAGAAGAAACTTAGGAAACAGAAGCCTGATCAGAGGAATCATAACAAACATCCTGCCTTGGCCTTTTGTCTGGAGGGGGATGAGAACCCCTAATCATTGTAAGTAAATCCTCCGCCATCTTGAGTAACTTTCTGTGACTTGGGAGCCGGTTCAGAAGATGCCTGTTTTGAAGTCTTTGATTTAGGAGTCTTTGCCTTTACTTGAAGCTGAGTAGGCCTGAAAACCCCTTCGGAAGCCGGTACCTGCACAGCAGCTCCGGACCCATCCAAAGGAGCACTGTCCGAAGGTCCTGCAACAGAGATATTTAAAGGCCTGGTTGGCTCCTCATGAGAGTCCGTTTCGGCTGTCGGTTCTGAAATGGCCAACGAGAGGGGCTGCAAAAGCGCCTCACTGACGACGGCCGAACCTGAAGCTGGCTCCACATGTGCGCTATCATCAGATTTGGACCTCGGAGGCCTGTCTTTATCCCTGCGACGCTTGTGAACTCCGGTAGATGGAAGCGTATCCGACGACATTTTGTAGTTAAAGCGTCTACCGAAGTAATGAAAGGCAAAATCGTACCTTCGCTTAATTGTACGTTGATTGAATCTAGCACAAAACCGACAACTAGCTACGTCGTGGTCAGGGCCCAAGCAAGGAATACAGTAAGAATGAAAATCCTTATGAGGTATTTGCTTCCCACATGAAATACAGTTATTAACTTTTTCTGACATCAGAGTGGAGCAAGAAAAAAGTTTCCCCAACGGGGTACTTAGCTTTAAGTGGAGAAGAAAGTCTTCGGACCGAAGTACGTAGAAATATTTGTCAGAAGTCAACCGACAGACACTTGCGAACTGCTATCACTGCACGGCAAGAAAGACTGGAGAAGATGGCGTCGGCTGCCAGCTTTATACTCCTGGTGCTCTGACGTCAGGGAGCAGAGTTGAACAGCCAACGCCGGACCCAGACTTTGGGATTCTGGCCGACCGAGGGCTGCCTGCCGGCAGGGGAGAACCCTACAGTCATGACTGCAACAGTGAAACACGATGAACATCAGCACGAAAGTTACAGAACCAACTGATATTGCCAACATCCTGGCAGATAGGGTCAGTGCTAACTTCACCCCCTCACTCCCTAAAGGGCCAATATCTATAAAGGAAGAATGCAGAGTCCCTGTAATCACAACTACGCAGGTAAAAGCTGCACTTTCTAAAGCCAAAAACATAGCATGCATGGGACCGGAGAACATCCCAGGCTGTGTTTTACACGAACCTCAGAACTAACTGGCTCCCCACCTAAGCACCATGTTCAATCATAGCCTCATGTCAGGCTTTGTGCCCACTGAATGGCGCACAGCAAGAGTTATCCCACTCCACCACTGATCCTGGGAACTATCGCCCTATTAGCCTGATGTGCCTGGTTTGTAAGGCCATGAAACGTACCATCATGGAACTCAAAAATATTGGTAACCTCCAAATTCTGGACCCCATCCAGTTCAGGTTTGTGAAAGGCAGATTATGCCTCCTGAACCTGATAGACTTCTTTGAGGCAATCACCAAAGCCGTAGATGAGGGTAAGGTGGTTCACACAGCCTATCTTGACCTCGTCAAGGCTTTCAACACCATCCCCCATTCTAGAATTATAGCTAAACTCACTAAACTAGGTATAAATCCCTACGTCACAACATGGGTTGCCAACTGGCTCACTGACAGAACCCACACTGTAAAAGTTGCAGACTCCAAATCTGACTTCAACCCAGTGACAAGTGGAGTACCACAGGGTTCAGTCCTGGGACCTCTCCAGTTTATCTGCTTCTCTGAAGTACAGGCCAACAAAGAAGGCCTTTGGCTAATGAAGTTCGCAGATGACTGCAAATTAGGAGCCACAGTTGAATCCCCAAATGATGTGGACATTCTACAGAAGGGCCTCAGTGAGACAGGCGCCTGGGTGTCAGAGCCATGGCCTCAAGCTCAGTGCCAAAAAGTGCATTGTCATCCCCTTTGGTAAAAACTCTGTACCCATGAACTACCACATAGGCGGCAGTCTACTTGATGCCAAATGTGTGATGAGACCTTGGGACCCAGGTGGACAATAGTCTCTCCTTTGATAATCACATTGCCACAGTAGTCAGGAAATCCCTCTACGTGGCACACCTCATCACAAAAGGGTTCTCATCCAGGAAAAAAAGAGGTCATTGTTCCCCTCTACTCGACACTCAGACCCACTATAGAGTACACCGCCCCTTTTGGAATGTACCTCAGAAGACATCTGCAGCAGCTAGAAAGGCCACAGAAGTACCTTACAAAGAGGATTACTGGCCTCAAACAGATGCCCTACACTGACCATCTGAAAAACTTCAGCTTTACTCCATAGCATATCGCCTACTCCGAGGTGATCTCTGTCTAACACATAAATCTATGTCAAAACCCAGAGATGTTGTACATGCTACACCCAAAGAAATCCCAATCCCTCTGAGCTACATGCTCTAGGGACCTAAACCTTGTCACCACAATAAATGACATGCTGGAGGGATAGATTCCTGTCCAACAGACTAACTATACTCTGGAACAAGCTACCCATCTATGTCAAGCAAAGTTCCTCATTAGCACCCTTCAAGAAAAATCTTGATTAGTGGATGGGAAATAGGAAATACACCCCAGGATCACTTCTGTGGCTCTGCTTGACAGGGGCACAGGAAAATAACTTTCTTGGGTGGTGTAAACCAGGGAACCTTGTTGGTTAGGCTTACTTAGGCCCTTGGGCCGATAGCCTAGTACCTACCTATGAACCTATTAAAAGGTTAAATATGACACGGAATAAACAGGAGCAGCTCTCCATCTCCCTACATCAGAATTCTAACTACATCAAACTGCTCAGGAAAGAAATTTTAATTCATTGGCCCGTCCACTTTTATTACTTGAGGACATGGGCATTACAGCAGAGGGAAGAGAAACATGCAATTGCTACTAAAAAATAAAAAAAAATTGCACTTAATGAGAAATGTTACATTCAAGGCACTTTTAGTGATGGTCAGCGCAAGTGTCTACCAAAAGGCACAGCAATTCATAACTGACCAAAACTATTGTTTTGTTGTAAAGAGTCACTGAAAGAAGGACACTCTCTCAAACCCAACCCAGTAACTACATTAACTGGAAATGGGGTGGTGCAGGTTCATTCATAAGAGACATGAGAGACTCTGCACACCCATGAGAGACATCTTGTTTCTGTCTGTTTGAAAGCTGTTTTGAAGTGTTTGCTTATTTTGAAAGGTTACCTGAATAATTTATTTTGCAATCATATGTCTCTTACACCTCTACTGCTACATGCATAAACCATATTCTCATAATGGTCTGTAAACACTGCTGCCTAATTAAAGCATTATAAATTTTCAGTGAAGCAGTAACTTAAAACTGTTGCCCACTTAGGAATACCTTAATTATTGCAGCTAAATGCACTGGTGACAAAGTCACTGCTGTAACTCGATATTAACTTTATCAACCAAAAGGAAGACAACTGTTTCAGACTTAGCACGTTAATTACCTTTTGAAGATATTGAGTATTTTATTCATTATTCATCATGAAGGTATAAACTGTAGCATCACTGACCAAGTACTGTTTTTTGCAGCCACAGTTCAGAAGATTTTCAGACTATAACTTAACACTTCATAGCTGCATTTCACCTTGGGTCTTCACATATTTTGAGACAGGAATAACTTTAAGATTTCCACACATTCCTTCTCTTGTTTTTCAGCTTCCAGTTGGTTCATTGTTTACTGGCATTTCTTCTACCTAGTACCTGCTAATAATTTGTAAAGTAAATATATTTCTTGGTGCTTCCAACTCCCCTCCCCTTCATAAGTACAATGCCTCAGGGAACATTTGAGACACAGAACTTTGGATTTTCTCTTAGAGGGAGAGTTGGCTAGCTTAGTGGTGTGGAGACAGAAAGAGAAATCCACTCAGACATCACTTATCTGAAATAAGCAACCTAGTACCAGAAAGTTAATTGGTAGAAGCCCTGTCACTATACTTGCTGTCCTACAGACTGCTAAACAGCTGATCTGTTGTCAAACATATTCTGATCCAATACTGATGGATTTACTGCATATCAGAAAGTCAAATGGCATTATAAATATAACAGTTTGGAGGGACAGGTACATCTTGCAGAGGATATCACCTGCCCTGCAGTACAATGGTTTATAGTCAAGCTCTTGCCACTACAACGGGAACAAATGAAGGTCATTTGATTATTTAAGATCTGTGGGGGAGGTGGGGTAGAATCACAAAAATAGTCATACTTTAATTTTTCACAGTCGAGCTTGCAGCCTACTGGCCTTCAAGAATCTAAACTACCATAACTCAATATATTTTATATCTTCTTCTTCTTTCGGCTTTTCCCAGTTAGAGGTCGCCACAGCAGATCACCTGTCCTCTTTAGTAAGTTAGTTAATGACAATCTTCTCCTGATAGTAAGAGGAAGCTTTTTTCATAATATTGGAACGTGTTATGTAAGGTGGTTACCACTTTTTTGTATTATTAATATTTATTTTTATTATAAGTTACCCACTACAGTGTCATCTTCCCAGAAGAGTGTTTTAGACACCAGTTGGAGAAATGGCAACAGGTTACCTCTAAGTAACGTATAAGACACAATATAATGACAGATCTTGAAACCTTTCTGAATAGTTCCAAGTTTTTCAGCAATGCGATTTGTCTAGTAGAGTTGTACCTTTTTAGACAAACTTTTTTACCCAGTTTGCATTTCACAACATATGCAGTAATGTACTGCCCTTTTCCCACTTTTACATCTGAGAACAGTCCAAACAAAAATGGCCACAGTACAGAGTCCTCTGTGACATCACTGGTAACTCACACCAGGAAACAGAGGTACCCCCCTACTTTGATTTTTTTTTTTGTGTGCTGTTGCTTAAATAGCATTTTTACAACTGAATTATCCATGTATAATTACCAAGTGAATTACATGGTATAAACTATGGTTCTTCTGCCATGTTAGATGCTAAAACTTGCATCAGAAAAACAGTAGCAACAGGCATATCAGAGCAACTTGGAGCACTATCTGGCAGCCTAAAGGAGCTATTCAACAGGACAGTGCCCTGTAGAGAAACACAGTGTACTGCAGTACTATGATAAAGGGCATTGCAGCAGTATTATAATCATGTGAATATTTGCCTATGAATAGCTTTTTTTTTTTTTTTTTAGGTTTGTGGCATGCACTGTGGTGGCAGGACAGGTAGCTTTCATCCTTCTAAGTTGGGAACTGCTGATTGAGAGCTCAGTGTCTGTTATTCTTAAAGTGTATTAGCTCTGGTTTAAGCACTTGGGCTTCAGGCCACTTATTTTACATTAAGAAGGTTCGTGGTCTGCACTCTTGTGGGAGGAGAGGCTGGACTCTGCCCTTCTGAGCTGGGAATTTCTGGTTAGAGGTTTATAGTGCCTGAATATTTGAACTGTATCTTACTGAAATTGGTACACCTTGTTTGCTGTAGCATAGACTAGATCCAGGCCTGCTGAATCTAGCTTTGTTTGTATGCTTGTTATTTCCCTGGAACGCTAAATTCCACCTAAAACGCGGCTTCTCAGCGCTTCTGTGGATCCCTAGTGATACCTGCATTGCCTACTGTACTTAATTCCTTGCTTCGCTTGAAAGAAAGTTACTGTTTGTCGTTTTTGCATTTAAGTTACCTGTAACACATTGCACTTGTTACCTGGCACTTGCTCATTAAAGCAATTATAAGTCAGCACTAAAAATTAAAAGCCCTACACCATCGCTCCCCATTGGCCCTTGTTTTCAATTATAAAGGAATTCCGAATATTATTCTAGCATGTCCAAAGGTCAGTTGTCAATCTCCTCTCCGGTCCATCTGGTGACTATGGGAATCTTGAGGCAATGTTACAACTGCCTCATGTACACAGACAACCCTCTCCTCCTCCCAACAAATTCCAACACATGTGAGAGATGCAACCATATAGCCAAACTGGAGGCTAAGCTCTCTCAACTCAGTACTGGCATAACCAGTCAGGAGGAGAAGGAAAAGTACAGTTGTGTACACCTACCATAAATGTAGATGTTCGAGTGTCTTCACTGTTGCAGTCATAACTGTAGGGTGCTCCTGCCGGCAGGCAGCCCGAGGTCGGCCAGAATCCCAAAGTCTGGGTCCGGCGTCGGCTGTACAAGCTAGTACCCTGACGTCAGTACGCTTTGGTACATAGCCCTCAGCCGACGCCATCTTCTCCAGCCTTTCTTGCCCTAGATGTCAGAAGTCCCCAACAAAACAAAATGAATCCAACAAGGAAACACAAATACACCACAAAAAAGGAAAAGGGAGAAAAAAGAGGGGATAGGAGGGAGGAACCCGACTGCAACAGTGAAGACACTCGAACATCTACATTTATGGTAGGTGTACACAACTGTACTATGTTCTTCGTGTTTCACTGTTGCAGTCATAACTGTAGGGTGGAATCCCAAAGCAGTGTAAAAGGGGAGGAGGCTTTAGATAGAAGAAGGGGAGGCAAGAATACCCTGCAAGACAGCAGAGGCAAAGCCTGCCCTGGTCTTAGAAAACAGGGGGAGATTGTAGTGCTTGGAAAAAGTATGCACAGAACTCCAAGTGGCAGCTTCCAAGATATCCTTGGTAGGGACTCCTCTGAGGAAAGCTGTAGAAGTGGCAGCTGCTCTAGTAGAATGACTTCTAATGGTACCTGGAAACTGTTTCCCATGATGAGTGTATTCCATAAGCAATCCATTTGGAAATAGTTTGTTTAGAAATAGGTTTTCCAAGAGAACTGGAGGCAAAAGAAACAAACAATTGATTAGACTTTCTGAACTCTTTAGTCTTGTCCAGGTAAAATCGTAACTGTCTGTGCACATCTAATGAATGCAAAATCCTTTCCCCTTTATTATGAGGATTTGGAAAGAAAGTAGGAAGGTGAATTGTCTGATTTAAAGCCACTTTCGAAATCACCTTGGGCATGAAAGTAGGATTGGTCCTCAAGGATACTCTGTCCTGATGGAAAATAAGGTATGGTTCCACAGCCATGAGAGCTTGCAACTCTGAGACCCTTCTGGCAGAGGTCAATGCTAATAAAAGAACAGTCTTCCAAGATAAAAACTTAATATCTGAAGATGCAGCAGGCTCAAAAGGAGGCAAACTAAGTTTTTCTAAAACATAATTAAGATCCCAGGCAGGGACAGGAGGGGTCCTGGGAGGCCGCAAATTTTTAGCCCCTCTCAAGAATTGCTTCACCAAAGGATGAGAAAAACAGGAGGATCAGAACTGAAATGCAGAAATAGCAGAAGCATGAATCTTAATGGAAGAAAAGAAAGTCCTTTAGATAAAAGTTCGAAGGTAAAGCAAAATAGAAGAGAGATCAGGTACCAGAGGATCCGAGCCTCGGTCCTGCATCCAAATACAAAACCTCTTCCATTTAGAGGCATAGGATTTCCTAGTGCTAGGCCGTCTAGCTTCCAAAAGAACATCCAAAACTTGTTTGGGAAGACTAGAGGAAATCAAATTCCTTTGAAGAGCCAAGCTGCCAGGCAAAGGGTCTTGAGGTTGGAATGTAGTAACTGACCCTGATGCTGGGACAAAAGCGAAGGGTTCAGAGGGAGAATCCAAGGAGGCCCCAAGAACAGGTGCTTCAAAGTTGGATACCAAAACTGTCGAGGCCAATTTGGAGCAATCAAGATGAGGAACTTGGGCTTGTCCTGTTTTATCTTCAGTAATACCCGAGGTAGTAGAGGAAGAGGAGGGAAGGCATATGCTGAAAGGCTTCTCCAGCTGAAGGACAGGGCATCCACTCTCCAAGCTGTTTTGTGGAAGGACCTGGTGCAAAAGCGAGGCAGTTGATGATTGAGATGGGATGCAAAGAGATCTATCTGGGGACATCCCCAAACTGCAGTAATCCTGTTGAATAAGTTGGTGTCTAGCATCCATTCGTGAGGATCTGAAATGTTTCTGCTCAGGCTGTCTGCTAAGAGATTCTGTTTCCCTGGAATGAATTGAGCCTGGAGATGTAGATTCAAATTTAGAGCTGTGTCCCATAAAGCCATAGCTAGTCTGCAAAGGGGGTACGAATGAGAACCCCCCTGCTTGTTGATGTACCACATGACCGTGGTGTTGTCTGTGTGAATTAGCAGAGGCCCTGGTTGCAAAAGGTTCTTGAAGGCTAGAAGGGCATTTTGAACTGCCAACATTTCCTTCAGATTGATGTGCCAGTGAAGATGGTCCTTTGTCCAGGTTCCTGCTGGCAATTGTCTAGAAAGTGTGCTCCCCAAGCATAATCCGGCGTCCGTGGTTAGGATTTGAGTAGGTTGAGGAAGACGAAAAGGCTTTCCTTCGTTTAAAGTGCATACCCTGGACCACCAGAGGAACTCCCTCTGAAGGCAGGGGATCAGAGGAATCAGAATATCCAGATCGTGGTAATGCTGTGACCATACACTTTTCAGATACCATTGAAGCTTTCTCATGTGAAGCCTTGCGTTTGGAATCAACAGAATGCAGGAAGCCATGTAGCCCAGAGCCTGCAGGAATTTCCTTGCAGTGAGCTGAGATAGAGTTGCTAAGGTGCTGAAAGTAGAAGCCAGCTGAGTTTGTTTTTCTGGAGTGAGGAAGGCCCTTTGTAAGGTTGTATTTAAGAGGGCTCCCAAGAATACCATTTGTTGAGAAGGGATCAAATGTGACTTTTTTGTGTTCACTGAGAATCCCAGTAGGAGGAGAAGACGTTGAACAAAGTCCAGATGTTGAAGCAGAAGATCTTTGCTGTCTGCCTGAATAAGGCAGTCGTCCAAATAGGGGTAAATCTGGATCCCCTAAAGTCTGCAGTAAGCCACTACTAGTGCCAGGCACTTGGTAAAGACTCTGGGCGCAGTAGATAAACCAAAGGGCAGTACAGAGAATTGAAAGTGCCTCGAACCTGCCTTGAACCTGAGGAATTTCCTGCATTCTTGCCTGATGGGAATATGTAAATAGGCTTCCTTTAAGTCCAATGTCACCATCCAGGCGTCCTGAGAGAGCATTGGAATTAGTTGCTGCAGAGTAAGCATCTTGAATTTTGGAATTTCCAAAAAGGTGTTTAACACAGAAAGGTCCAGAACAGGTCTCCATGAGTTTTGTTTTTTGGGAACCAGAAACAGTCTTGAATAAAAACCTTTTCCCATCTCCGAGAGTGGAACAGGCTCTATGGCTCTCATGGCCAGAAGAGCACCCACTTGAGTTAAGGCCTCTGACCATTGATGTTTTGGCAGATCTGGCCAACCGTGAGCCCTTGGCAAAGTGTGAAAGTGGAATTTGTAACCTTTTAAAATCACGTCCAATACCCATCTGTCCTGGGTAATATGAGTCCAATTTCTGTAAAAAAGAGACAGTTTTCCTCCGAGAGGGGCATCCAGGTAAAGGGGTCCTGTAGCCCAACCGAGAGAGTCATTGAGTTTGCTTTCTTTGAGATTGGGATCTGTCTTCTCCCCTTCTAGGTGAAGAAGCAGTCCATTGTCTAGATCTGTAAGAGGCCTGACCTTGACCACGACCTCTGGAGCGCCTATATCTTCCCCTTTGAGGCCTGTCAGACGTGGGAAAGGACCAATTTTTAGAGGGCCAATTCCTGGAAAATCTAGGAGGCTGAACTTGCAAGAAATCTTTTACAGTCTGCATAGACTTTGCCTTTTCTTCCATCTTTTTAATAACTTCCTCAGCCTTGGATCCAAAAAGAACATCATGTTGAACAGGGGCATCTAATAACTTAGCCTTAACCTGTTCAGGTAAACTTTGTTCACTTGTTCAGTAGTATGCAAGACATCCTGAAGTTCCTTATCCTCTGCACAAGCAGGAAGGGAAGCAAGCTTTTGCTTTAAAACAGACAAAAGAAATTGCTGATACTTAAACATATGAAACTGGCAATTTAAAGCCCTTACAGACAGGGTAGCAGAAGTATATACCTTTTTTCCCCACCTGTCTAAAGCACGAGAATCCTTCTCAGAGGGAATAGGATTTTTAGAAGTAGCAACCTTAGCAGCCTTAGAGCCCTGAGAAATAGTTTCAGGATCCGCAGAAGGGTTTTTAAATAAAAATAAATGAGAGTCAGGAACCCTATAAAATCTATCAGGCTTAGAAGGAGCAGGAGGCATGGAATCAGGATTCAAAACAGCCTCAGAAAAAGCATCATCTACAATGTCCAAAACAGGAGGGATAGCTAAAGGCCTATGCTGAGGAAGAAGAAGAAATTCCCTAAGCCTCTTCTTGGAAGCAGAATACTCCTGTCCTTCCCAATGAAAATGTTCCCTCATCTCATGCAAGGTTTCCCCAAAAGAGAAATCCTCAGGCGGAGAGGCCGAGGGTAGAGAGTCCTCAGCATCCGAATCCTCATAAGGAGGAAAGGAAAAGTCCTGATCTGAGGAATAAACAGAAGATACAGAAGCCTGGTCAGAGGAATCCAGAGTAACATCCTGTTGGGGCCTTTTCTCAGGAGGGGGTGAGAACCCCTAATCATTGTAAGCAAATCTTCAGCCATCTTTAATAATTGCTTTTGTGTCTTGGGACTGGATTCAGAAGCAGCTTGAGCAGGAACTTTAGACTTAACAGGAGTCTTTGTCTTTGCCTTTGAAATAGCGATGTGAGTAGGCCTGAAAACCCCCTCAGAAGCCAGTACCTGCACAGCGGTTCCGGACCCATCTGAAGGAGCGACGTCCGAAGGTCCTGCAGCAGTTAAAATAGTGGGCCTTGATGGCTCCCCATGGGAGTCCGTATCGGCCATCGGTTCAGAAGTGGCAGACGACAGGGGCTGCAAAAGCGCCTCACTGACGACAGCCGAACCGGACGCTGGCTCCAGCTGCAACGAGTCCTGTTTGGACCTCGGAGGCCTGTCTTTGTCTTTGCGCTTCTTTTGAACTCCGGAAGTGTCCGACGACATTCTATAATTGAAGCGTCTGCCAAAATAATTTAAAGCCCAATCGTACCTGTGCTTGATAGTACGAGAGTTGAACCTGGCACAGAACCGACAACAAGAAACGTCGTGGTCAGGGCCTAAGCAAGGTAGACAGTAAGAGTGGAAATCTTTATGAGGTATTTGTTTCCCACATGCTATACAATTATTAACTTTTTCTGACATCGGAGGAACAAGAAAAAGATTCCCCAACGGGGTACTTAGCTTTGAGAAGAGAAGTAAGAACTTCGGACCGACAACAACAAAATACGCTGTTCGAAAATCGCCAACCAACGACTTGCGAGCTGCTTTCCACCGCACGGCAAGAAAGACTGGAGAAGATGGCGTCGGTTGAGGGCTATGTACCAAAGCGTACTGACGTCAGGGTACTAGCTTGTACAGCCGACGCCGGACCCAGACTTTGGGATTCTGGCCGACCTCGGGCTGCCTGCTGGCAGGAGCACCCTACAGTTATGACTGCAACAGTGAAACACGAAGAACATCCACACTCACTACAATTCCAGTCTCACATAGACCTACCACGACAGCAAACCAAACACATAATCACACAAAAACATACTCGGAGGCTCTAAATAAAGATCTACCTAAGCAGAAGAGACCTCCAAAGCAGACACCCAAGCAACCGCTACCCCAAAACAAAACACGTGCAACACATATCTCACAAAGCCAGTGTGCCGAACAGTCACAGCCCTTAAGGCTAAACAACACACCTGATACACTTGTAATAGGTGACTATCGTCAGGCACACTGACGTCCCGCTCACCAGGCTGAACAAAGAGAAGGTCACGGTGAGCAGCCTGTCTGGAGCTAGGATCCGCCACATAACACAAGCACTCAGGTCACTCCAAGGCAAGTACAAATATGACTCAGTCATTGTCCATGCTGGTGTGAATGACCTGAGACGTACCTCCCTGGACTACATGAAAAGAGACATAGAGGAGCTCTCTGAGCATGTAGCCCAGGCTGGTATGACCCTGACCTTGAGAAGCATCTTACCCTCACCAAGAATGATGCCACAATATGAAGACAAGATGATCAATTTCAACAATTGGCTTAAGTATTGGTGTCATTCAAAGGGGATCCAATGCCTGTCAGCTTGGGATGATATGCACGACAAGCCACGATGCTTTGCTAGGGACGGCTTGCACCTGTCACCCTGGGCTTTGGATATTGGCAAAGGCTCTTGCTACCCCCATAGTGCCTTTTTTAGGCAAGGCTCAAAAGATAAACCCACCTCCATAGGTATCACAAGGGATAAGAAACTAAGAGTAATGCTACTCAACGCTAGAAGTCTAAACCTCAAGATGCACGCACTCAAAACTCTCCTTAGCATGGAGAACATCGATATCTGTGCAGTAACAGAAACCTGGTTCAGGACTCACGAGAGCACCCCAGCACTACCAGGTTATACCTCATACCATGCTTTTCGGCCCCAAAACTTGGCCTGAACCACAAAAGGAGGGTGAGTATCGATATTCATCAAAGATACCCACACCTCCAGGTTGGTGGCAAAGCACGAAGCATCAGAGACTATCCATGTGCAACTAACAGTGGGTAAAACTGCCTTCCAGTTTATAGCCTGCTACAGACCACCCTCCCAAATCCAGGAACCCCACTCGGCCTTCCTGAGAACACTGGAAAATATGAAGGTCTCTCCAAACACCATTATACTGGGCGACTTCAACTACCCAAACATAGATTGGGAGCATTACTCTAGCTCCAACACCCTTGCCCAAAGGTTCCTAGAATTAATAAACTCAAATGCTATGGAACAACTTGTTACCACTCCCACAAGAGGGGAAAACATACTGGACCTGATCATCACCAACATGGGGACTCTATGCTCCAGACCAGAAGTGTATCCCTCACTGGTAAGATCACACCATAAACTGATCTCACTGGATATTCACATCCCGACCCCACCCCCTGCCCAGAAAACCACAGTGAAAAACTTCTCTAAAGCAAATTTCACACTCCTCAAAACCGAGGTGGAATCCTTCAAAGGCCGGGCCTGTGGAAAATACGGCCCAGACCGCAGAATCCTTTATAAATGCATTCTATGAACACCTTCAGGAATGCATGGATCATGCAATCCCAAATAAAACCAAGACCCAATCCTCCAAAGGCAGACGACCTGTCTGGTGGACCCCAGCCATAAACAAACTATACAACAGAAGGAGGAAGCTACTACATGATAGAGCAAAATCCCAAAAAGGGAAGGCATCTCTGATCAGTATTAGCAAAAAACTAAGGGCACTCATAAAATCGTCAAAGGCCAGCTTCGAGAGAAAAATTGCACAGGACACTAAAGATAATCACAAGGCTTTCTTTAGTTATGTTAGGAACCTGGGTGGGAATTCCCACATATGCCCAGAATTAGTCCAAAATGACAAAAAAATACACTGATCCCACAGACATTGCCAACATCCTAGCTGACAGGTTCAGCGCAAACTCCCCCCCCCCCCATCAAAAGGGCAAATATCTATCCCTGCAGAGTGCTGCCCCCCCGACATCTCAGATGCTCAGGTAGGAGCCGCCCTCTCCAAAGCAAAAAACACAGCATCAATGGGACCAGACGGTGTCCCAGGCTGTGTCCTACATGAACTCCAAGAAGAGCTAAACCCAAACATAAAACTACTGTTCAATCTCAGCCTTACTACAGGATATGTACCCAAAGAGTGGCGTACAGCAACAGTGGTCCCTCTTCACAAAGGCGGTGCCTCAACGGACCCTGGAAACTATCGCCCCATAAGCCTGACTAGCTTGGTCTGCAAAGCTATGGAAAGGATCATCATGGACCTCATAAATAAAGATATTGGGGACCTACAGACACTGGATCCTACCCAGTTTGGCTTTGTTAAGGGCAGATCCTGCCTCTTAAACCTGGTTGACTTCTTTGAAACAGTCACCAAGGCCATTGTGAAGGGAAGGTGGTCCACACAGCCTATCTGGACCTCGCAAAAGCCTTCAATACAATACCCCACTCAGGCATTATAGATGAGCTCACCAGCTAAAATATAAACCCCTATGTCACTAGATGGGTTGCAAACTGGCTCAAGGACAGAACCCACATGGTTAGAATTGCTGGAGCCATGTCAGACTCCAAACCAGTTACAAGTGGCGTCCCACAAGGCTCAGTCCTGGGACCTCTCTTGTTTGGTATATATTTTTCGGAGGTACAGGCCAACACGGAAGGACTGTGGCTGACCAAGTTCGCAGATGACTGCAAACTGGGCGCCATAATCGACTCTCCAGCCGACACAAGCATCCTCCAAAAGGGCCTCATAGAAACAGACAACTGGTGCCAGAGCCATGGCCTCAAGCTAACGCCAAAAGTGTATAGTCATCCCCTTTGGCAAAAACAAAGTGCCCACAAATTACCACATAGGTGGTAATCCATTAAGTACAGAAGTCATTAGGGACCTGGGGACCCAAGTTGATAGCAATCTCTCATTTGACAACCACGTGGCCAAAGTGGTTAGAAAAACATTTTATATAGCCCACCTAATCATGAAGGGATTCACATCTAGATTAGGGGAGGCCATCGTGCCTCTTTACTCATCCCTCATCAGGCCCATAATCGAGTACAATGCCCCTTTTGGGATGTACCTTACCAAACACCTGCAGCAACTGGAAAGACCCCAAAAGTACCTCACCAAGAGGATCAAAGGGCTCAAACAGATGCCATATGCTGCCCGGTTAAAGAAACTCCAGCTCTACTCAGTGGCATACCGCCTGCTCAGAGGTGACCTGTGCCTGACGTATAAGGCCATGTCCAACCCGGAATTAAGGGACATGCTGCACCTCAAAAAATCCAAATCCCATCGAGCTACACGCTTGAGAGACTTGAACCTCAGCACTGAAATAAATAGGACATGCTGGAGGGACAGATTCATAACCCAGAGGCTCCCTTCACTATGAAATAAAATCCCAGTCCAGGTTAGGCAGAGTCCCTCATTGACTCTCTTCAAGAGGAATCTTGATGAGTGGATGGGAGATCATAGGTTTATCCCGGGTATCACTTCTGTGTCACTGTTAGACAGAGGCACAGTATACTAACCTCGAAAAAGGGCATAGCAAAATTAATTTAAAATGGGTGGCGAAAGCCAAACATACTCTGGCTAGGCTTATAAATGCCCTAGGGCAGATAGCCTAGTATGAACCTATGAACAAAGGTACTGTAACACAGTTGCTCAATACTATGCTTGCCTGCAACACACACCTGATGCTGCAGTGCATGTGTATGTATAGATTAAGTACCCGTTGACCTACAGCTGTATCCAAAGAATGGCAGTCCACTTGCAAAATGGCTACTATCCCCTCCCCATCCAGTCTGTAATAGTTTGTGTTACACTTCAGTGATATACCTTTTTCTGCGGCAGTACCTCAAGGCTCCATCCTAGGACTCCTACTGTCCTTCTTCCAACTTGCCCAGCATAAACTGTACAATATATACAGATAATATTACAATTCTAAGATATAACAATCTACATAAACTTCAACCAGATTTGACAAGGAACAAAAAATGGAGCTGACCACTAAAAATGGAGCTAAAAATAGCTGAAAAAGCATCTTCAAATCTTGCCTCTACTCACTGAACTCTGCCTCAGTAGGTCAGGACAACTGTGAATTTTATAACTGCAAAAATACACTCATTAAGAATTTTAATGAACAATACAAGTGTACATACTTTAATACAAACTAACAATCACAAAAATACCCATGGATCTCTGTACAATTAGTTTTTATATCAGGACACAGATGACTGTACCACTACACATATAATATGCTATCCTAAAATAACTCCATGTTAATGTATGTTTTGATTATGTCATTACTGGAACTTGTATTACAATATCCGGTATTCTACATATGTTGCAATAAGTGTTGCTGTTTAACAGGATGGCATCATGGCTGAAAGGGACCTGTGGACCAGCTTACTTTCCCAATTAAAGGAAAGAAGGAAACAAGTTTAGTATTTATTTATTTATTTTATTTTACATTTGTTGACCGGGATAGTCCGATTGGATGCATGTCCATTTTCAGCGGATGCCCGGGGAGAAAAGCTCCAAGGGTAAGCAGATACAGCATTACATAATACCAGCATTACATATTACAAACAGACTATTTACAGAGATTAAGTAAGCAAGTTAAACAAGTTCCACAGGTTACAGTTAATCCTGAGCACAAGTCAGGATTAAATTAAATTACACAGTAAACTGGTTAACAGATTTTTACACATTCTAGAGAAAGTTAGCAAGGCTTGATACATTGACATAGCCAGTTAAGTGACAAATGTTGTTTGAGTCTAGTTTTAAATTGACCTAAGGTGGAAAGTAAGGTAATATCAGCTGGAAGAGAGTTCCAGGATCTACTTAGAGTTTGCAAAGAGAGAATCACCGGCTGTGTTATTAATTATGCTAGTCTGAATTAGTAGTTTGTTAGAGGATCGAAGCGGTCTAGGATTGTTATAGGGGGTGATAATATTTTTAAGTGCAGGAGTATTGTCCGGATTATAGAGGATTTTATAGGCCATAATCAGTTGGTTATACTGGATTAGGCTGGGTAAATCAAGCCACCGAAGCCGATTTAGATTGATGCAATGATGTGTCCTAAAAGGCAGCCCAGTGGCAAACCTGGCAATGTGGTTGTAGCAAATTGAGAGTTTAAGGACAGTCTTGTTTAAATTCGAGAGTAGAGGGGATGCATACAGAAGGGCTGAAAGAAGGTGAGAGCGAGATATGGCAATTTTAGCTGGAGGGGTTTGGAAGGCTTTTATTCTGTAAAGTGACCCTAGTTTTTTATTGATGGTTTTGATAGTTTGGTTAACATGTAGGTCAAATTTTAGATTATTGTCTATGATGACACCTAATAGTTTTGCAGATGGGTCAGGGGAGATTATTGTGCCATCATTTGATTTTATGGTAAAGGTGAAAGCGGTAGACCTATGTGTTGGTGAAAATAACAGCATTTTAAGTTTTTTTGGGATTTAGGATCAGACGATGTTCAGAAAGCCAGTTTTCTATTGTATTAAAGGTGGTCTGGGTAGCTGACCATAACTCTACTGGAGATGTGGCTGAGCAAATCAGAGTAGAGTCATCAGCATATTGGATACAGCTGACTTTTGGGATGACAGTATAAAGGTAGTTAATGAAGATGGAGAACAGCAAGGGCCCTAGTATAGAGCCTTGTGGTACTCCAAGGGTGTTAGGTAGAAGGTTAGAGAGTTTGTTCTGCCAGAGGACAGCCTGCTGTCGACCATTCAAGGTAGGATTGAAACCATTGGAGGGCTCCAGTATCTAGACAGAATGTTTTGCAGGGTGTGGATTAAAAGTTGGTGATCAACCATATCGAATGCCTTGGAAAGATCCAAAAAGAGGGCTGAGGATATATAATTATTGTTGCGATTATGGTTTATGGTGTTAGTAAAGGCTAGGAGGGCTGAAGTAGTGCTGTGATAAGGACGGAAGCCATGCTGACTGTCTGCCATAAGGCGATTTTGGATTAGGTGGTGCATGAGTTGTCTATGAATACATTTTTCCATAATCTTTGCAAGTGGAGAGAGTATAGCTATTGGCATATAATTGGAGAATTCAGTAGATGTGCCTCCTTTGTGAAGTGGGATTACATAGGATATTTTCCAGATGGTGGGAATTTTAGCTTCTACTATGGCTCGATTGATTAGTATTGAGACGGGGTAAGCAATAGCATCAGCTGATTTTTGTAGGTACTCGGCAGGGAGTCGATCAGCAGAAAGTGTAATGGGTTTTAATTTTTTGATCAAGGTACGGATAAGTGAAGTGGCGACTGGTTGGAAGCTGAACGAGAGTAGGTTTCTAGGGGTGCTACTTTCAGGACCAGGGGAGTTAGGAGGTAGTTGGCTAGCTAGGGCTTGAATTGTCTCAGTAAAGAATTGGTTAAAGCTATCAGAAACATCTTCAGGGGTTTTATCAATAGTAGTAGCAGGGATTGGGGTTGAAGTTTGTCCAGGATGTAGTAGATTATTTAAACCTGCTCAAAACTTCTGAAGGTTATTTTGATTTACTGTCTGTAAATTACAATAGTACTGTTTTTTGTCTTGTAAAATTTATTTTTTGGTTTTGTTCCTGGATTGCCAGTAATTAATGTGATCTTGAGGGTCTTTAGAAGAACGCCATAAAGCCCATGCTTTGTTTCTAAGGGTAATTTTGACTCTATAGAAAGCCATGGTGCAGTTTTTGCCTCAGTTCTCTTTGAACGAACAGGTGCATGCAAATCAAGGATCTCAAGGAATTTGTTGTTAAAGTATGCTACTGCTTCCTCTAAGGGGAGGTGTTTTAGAATAGACCAATTACATGAGTTTAGTTCTTGTTGGAATTTGGCAGGGTCAAAGTTTTTATTGTTTCTAACATTTCTGAGTAAGGGTTGTTGGGAATTAATGGTTTTGTGCTTAATTACATATGTGAGAAGGTGATCGCTTAGGCCATTAAGGAGGGTACCAGAGGTGTACAGTTGGGGGTGACGGTTTATGAGTACACAGTCAAGTATACTTTCTTTTTGGTTGGGTTTACCTATCCTGGGGTAGGGGTGGATATGATTTGTGTAAATGCATGCAGGTTAATATGGGTGGTTGGGGATTCTGAGGAACAGGTCCCCAGTCTATGTTAAAGTCTCCAAGTAGTAGGATTTCTTGGGGGTAGTGACATGATAGCCAGTGCAGGATATCTTAAAATGTAGATATATTGTTACCTGGGGGAATGTACATACAGATGATATTAATGCATTTATTTTTATTAAGTTGCAATTTGGTGGCAAGAATCTCTGAGTTATTAATCTGAGGAGGTTGTATCTATGGTGACATTCAACTCAGATTTATAGAGTACAGCTACCCCCACCCCCTTCCTCGAAGCACGATCCAGCCTGTGTATGTTGTACCCAGGTGGTAACACTTCATTGTCTTTAGTGTTAGGTTTTAACCAGGTTTCAGATAAACAGAGAATCTCAGGGGAGTGGACATCCAGAAGTGCATGCAATTCATGTACCCTGTTATTAATGCTTCTAATATTGAGATGACAAGACTAGGAGAGAGTTAGTTGGCCTATTAATTGTAGGTTTGTAGCTTAGATTGCGAGTAGAGGGGGTATGTGTATCTGAAGTGAGTGGGCCAGGGTTGGGGTGAATATCACCACCAAGTATTAGGTTGAGTCTATACTTGGTGATGAACTTCAGGAATTTATTAGTTTGTGGGAGTGTTTGGATCTAGAGCTAATGTGCCTGGGGTTGAGATGTTGATAGACTGAACAAGATGTTGGATAGGATATGGTACTGTAAGTATGGTTGAAGGTGGAAATATTTACAGCTGGGGTGATAGTATGGCCTTTTGGGACCTGAAATCCCATGAGAAACTGGTTTTCATACAAGGTAAGGAGGTATGGTGTGAACAAGAGGGGTAGTAAAGAGGAGTATATCATTATCTGTGATTCAGCTAATGAGTTAAAGGAGAACAACGGAATACCAAATTCTACTGCACAACCTGATGTCTCCTTGCACCCCTGTTAACTAATCCTGCACAAATCAATCTCCACTGCAGCTTTATCAAATTATTTATTCCAGCGTTTCAACTCCTAGCCATCCTCCCCTTCCGTACTGTTTCAGTGTAAGTTTGAAAATGAAAATGTCCCGCCTTTGAAACCACTGTACTTGTCGATTAAAATCTGACGTCACATCTACTACATTTCTGTGCAAGTTACGGGTACTTTCGTGTAGCAGTAGCCTTTGTACCTCCCACAAGGTGATGTCAGAGCCTGCTTGTCCAACCCACTCCACTGACCCAATAAATCTCCGCATCTGCTGTATGGAACTCCCTTTCTCGGAAGTGAAAACTGTCGAGAGCATTAGAGTGAAGGACTTCAGCATTGCCTGTAATATTGCATTCTGCTTAGTTGGATTTAAGGTGAGTTATTTAATTTAATTCCTTGCTGTTGCGCTGAGATTTTATTTTAGATGCATTGGAATATTTAATGTATTTTTTTGTGGTCGCGTGTTTGCTCTTGTTGAGCGGTGGTGCAGAGCTCTGTTGGATGGCTGCTGTGTTGTGTGTATGCGTTAGGGCTTGGGTTTGTTAATTTAGCTTTTTATATTTGTGGTCTCCGCGTTTTAGTTGCTGAACATTAGGTTGGATGGCTGCTGGGTTGTGTGTATGTGAATATGCTTGTTTAGTGGGTTGTGTGTATGTGAAAGCTAGTGAATGCCTGGTGCCGAGTGAATGTGTTTTTCCCCCTTAGAAATCCCTGGCGTGTTTTTTATTTACTTATTTATTTTTTGCATGTAAACATAACTACACGCACACAGTTCACATATGTACACGCCATCGACCGCGTGCATGACTACGCCAACATTCCACATTCGTTTCCGTTTGGTTCTCCCAAACATTTAATCTTCACAAGCGTTATTATGCAGATAAAAACGTTTCTCTACAAACAATTTTATCTGCATAATACAGCTTTGGAAGATTAATTTCGCGTCCCAGGGATCAGCAAAGATCTAAACAAGGTGCGCAGACAACGACGACTTCTAAGCAAACGTATGTGTATACTGAATGTATTAAACGACAACGTCCCTCCAGAGATTTAGCGTTCCTGCTAAAGTTATAAAATCCGCAAACCAGTTTCATGTAGCAGCGCTTCAGCTTGCATAAAACGTAATTATCACACCAATCGCAGTTCAGCAAGTTCAGTAAAATCAAGTAATGGCTCCAACTCGTGTTTTAATCACACAAGAAAATCCTTTATTTAGTGTCAGTTAAAGGACGCTCTTGTGTGATTAAAAGACGAGTTGGAGCCATTACTTGATTTTACTGAACTTGCTGAACTGCGATTGGTGTGATAATTACGTTTTATGCAAGCTGAGGCGCTCCTGCATGGTTTGCGGACTTTATAAAATATGTATTCCTTCGCCCTTTCGTTTTTGTATACTGAATGTAGACAACGTCCCCCAGAGATACAGCGTTCCTGCTAAAGTTATAAAATCCGCAAACCAGTTTCATGTAGCAGCGCTTCACCTTGCATAAAACGTAATTATCACACCAATCGCAGTTCAGCAAGTTCAGTAAAATCAAGTAACTACTCCAACTCGTGTTTTAATCACACAAGAAAATCCTTTATTTAGTGTCAGTTAAAGGACGCTCTTGTGTGATTAAAAGAAGAGTTTGAGCCATTACTTGATTTTACTGAACTTGCTATTGGTGTGATAATTACGTTTATGCAAGCTGAGGCTCCTGCATGGTTTCGGACTTTATAAATATGTATTCCTTCGCCCTTTCGTTTTTGTCCACCCTGAGACATATGCGATCACACACACACACACACACACACACACACACACACACACACACACACACACACACACACACAGTTTTGTTTGAGATGAGCTTCAGTGGCAGATTAAGTGCACGTTGCACTTTCAGTCCTTGGGCTCCTACTACGTAGTAGTCTCTCTAGCTGCAAAATGCTTTTTAGCCGTGTGCAGCAGATCGCATTTCTTTTATATGTACGCTTTTGCGGACCCGGGAGGTTATTTCGTCACACTGGTTTTGATTCTCTATTTTTTCGACTCTGTGTGTGTGTAGTAAGGTTGTGTGTGTAGTAAGGTTGTGTGTGTGTAAGTAAGCTTGTGTGTGTGTGTGTGTGTGTGTGTGTGTGTGTGTGTGTGTAAGTAAGCTTGTGTGTGTGTAAGTAAGCTTGTGTGTGTGTGTGTGTAAGTAAGCTTGTGTGTGTGTAAGTAAGCTGGTGTGTGTGTGTGTAAGTAAGCTGCTGTGTGTGTGTGTAAGTAAGCTGGTGTGTGTGTGTGTAAGTAAGCTGCTGTGTGTGTGTGTGTGTAAGTAAGCTGCTGTGTGTGTGTGTGTAAGTAAGCTGCTGTGTGTGTGTGTGTGTGTGTAAGTAAGCTGCTGTGTGTGTGTGTGTAAGTAAGCTGCTGTGTGTGTGTGTGTGTGTGTGTAAGTAAGCTGCTGTGTGTGTGTGTGTAAGTAAGCTGGTGTGTGTGTGTGTGTAAGTAAGCTGGTGTGTGTGTGTGTGTGTGTGTGTGTGTGTAAGTAAGCTGGTGTGTGTGTGTAAGTAAGCTGGTGTGTGTGTGTGTGTGTGTGTGTGTGTGTGTGTGTGTGTGTGTGTGTGTGTGTGTGTGTAAGCAGAGGCTGTGTGTGTGTGTGTGTGTGTGTGTGTGTGTGTGTGTGTGTGTGTGTGTGTGTAAGTAAGCTTGTGTGTGTGTAAGTAAGCTGGTGTGTGTGTAAGCTGCTTGTGCGTGTGCATAGGGGGACACAAGGAGACGTCTGTGCACTTTAAAGTGCACAGACTCGCTAGGATTATGGGTCTCGTCCGGAATGCAAGAGCAGCAGCAGGACTCGGGGAAGGAGCATTGGGATCTCGTCGGGCTTTCTTTGGGATCTCATGAGTCTTTGAGTATTCTTGCGGGAAGGATGTAAATTAGCTGGATATATTCAGGTAAGTGTATGTGCTTTTACCTTTATTTTCAATGTTTGTGTGTATGGTGCTTATGCTTTACTGGAGTTTGTGTGTATGGTGCTTATGCTTTACTGGAGTTTGTGTGTATGGTGCTTATGCTTTACTGGAGTTTGTGTGTATGGTGCTTATGCTTTACTGGAGTTTGTGTGTATGGTGCTTATGCTTTACTGGAGTTTGTGTATGGTGCTTATGCTTTACTGGAGTTTGTGTATGGTGTGTGTGTGTGTGTGTGTGTGTGTGTGTGTAAATGCCCCCGGTGCTTATGGTGTGGTAGGGAATACCTCAGGCTTGAACCCTGTACCCTGTATGCAGGTGTTAAAGACTTGAGTTCCCTACCCACCACCATTTGTAAAAAAATTGCAGATTTTTGCATCATATTCGATCAGATTTGTTCCTCATAATATCTGTGGTTTGTAAATGCTGCAATGCTTGATATTTGATGGTGTAATAGTAGCATTGTTGCCTCACAGCTGCAGGTTCTTGGGTTTGATTCTTGGCTGGGGTTCCTTCTTTGTGGGGTCTGTATCTTCTCCCTGTGTTTGTGTGGGTTTGCTTTTGTGTCCTCCCATGTTACAAAGACATGTCTGCATTATTTCTTCCTGGGCCTCTGATGAAAATTGTTTGTTCCAAGTCAGACTGTCCTGATTAAAAAATGTTAAAATTGACAGGCATTTGAATTTCAGACTTCAGGTTTCTGAATGTTTAATTCCTTGCATAATTGATGGTGCAGTGGTAGTATTGTTGCCTCACAGCTATAGGTTTTCTGGTTTGATTCTTGGTTGGGGTGGCTTCTGTGTGGAGTCTGCATCTCCTGCCTGTGTTTGTGTGGATTTGCTCTGGTGCCCTGCCATTTTACAAAGACGTGTCTGCAGTTTTAATCCCTGCTGAAAATTGGTTTTGTTCTGTCCGCAGTAAAATTGACAGGCATTTGAATTTCGGAGTTCAGGTTTCTGAATTAATTCCTTGCATAATTGATGGTGCAGTGGTAGTATTGTTGCCTCACAGCTATAGGTTTTCTGGTTTGATTCTTGGTTGGGGTGGCTTCTGTGTGGAGTCTGCATCTCCTCCCTGTCTTATTGTGGATTTGCTCTGGTGCCCTGCCATTTTACAAAGACGTGTCTGCAGTTTTAATCCCTGCTGAAAATTGGTTTTGTTCTGTCCGCAGTAAAATTGACAGGCATTTGAATTTCAGACTTCAGGTTTCTGAATGTTTAATTCCCTTCATAATTGATGGTGCGGTGGTAGTATTGTTGCCTCACAGCTATAGGTTTTCTGGTTTGATTCTTGGTTGGGGTGGCTTCTGTGTGGAGTCTGCATCTCCTGCCTGTGTTTGTGTGGATTTGCTCTGGTGCCCTGCCATTTTACAAAGACGTGTCTGCAGTATTAATCCCTGTGTCTCTGCTGAAAATATTTTGTTCTGTCCGTAGTAAAATTGACAGGCTTTTGAATTTCAGACTTCAGGTTTCTGAATGTTTAATTCCCTGCATAATTGATGGTGCAGTGGTAGTATTGTTGCCTCACAGCTATAGGTTTTCTGGTTTGATTCTTGGTTGGGGTGGCTTCTGTGTGGAGTCTGCATCTCCTCCCTGTCTTTGTGTGGATTTGCTCTGGTGCCCTGACATTTTACAAAGACGTGTCTGCAGTTTTAATCCCTGCTGAAAATTGGTTTTGTTCTGTCCGCAGTAAAATTGACAGGCATTTGAATTTCAGACTTCAGGTTTCTGAATGTTTAATTCCATGCATAATTGGTGCGGTGGTAGTATTGTTGCCTCACAGCTATAGGTTTTCTGGTTTGATTCTTGGTTGGGGTGGCTTTTGTCTGCATCTCCTCCCTGTATTTGTGTGGATTTGCTCTTGTGCCCTGCCATTTTACAAAGACGTGTCTGCAGTTTTAATCCCTGCTGAAAATTGGTTTTGTTCTGTCCGCAGTAAAATTGACAGGCATTTGAATTTCAGACTTCAGGTTTCTGAATGTTTAATTCCCTGCATAATTGATGGTGCAGTGGTAGTATTGTTGCCTCACAGCTATAGGTTTTCTGGTTTGATTCTTGGTTGGGGTGGCTTCTGTGTGGAGTCTGCATCTCCTGCCTGTGTTTGTGTGGATTTGCTCTGGTGCCCTGCCATTTTACAAAGACGTGTCTGCAGTTTTAATCCCTGCTGAAAATTGGTTTTGTTCTGTCCGCAGTAAAATTGACAGGCATTTGAATTTCAGACTTCAGGTTTCTGAATGTTTAATTCCTTGCATAATTGATGGTGCAGTGGTAGTATTGTGGCCTCACAGCTATAGGTTTTCTGGTTTGATTCTTGGTTGGGGTGGCTTCTGTGTGGATTTGCTCTGGTGCCCTGCCATTTTACAAAGACTGTCTGCAGTTTTAATCCCTGCTGAAACTTGGTTTTGTTCTGTCCGCAGTAAAATTGACAGGCATTTGAATTTCAGACTTCAGGTTTCAGAATGTTTAATTACCTGCATAATTGATAGTGCGGTGGTAGTATTGTTGCCTCACAGCTATAGGTTTTCTGGTTTGATTCTTGGTTGGGGGGGGCTTCTGTGTGGAGTCTGCATCTCCTCCCTGTGTTTGTTTGGATTTGCTCTGGTGCCCTGCCATTTGACAAAGATGTGTCTGCAGTTTTAATCCCTGTGTCTCTGCTGAAATTTTTTTTTTCTGCCCGCAGTAAAATTGACAGGCATTTGAATTTCAGACTTCAGGTTTCTGAATGTGTAATTCCTTGCATAATTGATGGCGCAGTGATAGTATTGTTGTCTCACAGCTATAGGTTTTCTGGTTTGATTCTTGGTTGTGGTGACTTCTGTTTGGAGTCTGCATCTCCTCCCTGTGATTGTGTGGATTTGCTCTGGTGCCCTGCCATTTTACAAACACGTGTCTGCAGTATTAATCCCTGCGTCTCTGCTGAAAATTTTTTGTTCTGTCCGCAGTAAAATTGACAGGCATTTGAATTTCAGACTTCAGGTTTCTGAATGTTTACTTCCTTGCGTAATTGATGGTGCAGTGGTAGTATTGTGGCCTCACAGCTATAGGTTTTCTGGTTTGATTCTTGGTTGGGGGTGGCTTCTGTGTGGAGTCTGCATCTCCTGCCTGTTTGTGTGGATTTGCTCTGGTGCCCTGCCATTTTACAAAGACGTGTCTGCAGTTTTAATCCCTGCTGAAAATTGGTTTTGTTCTGTCCGCAGTAAAATTGACAGGCATTTGAATTTCAGACTTCAGGTTTCTGAATGTTTAATTCCTTGCATAATTGATGGTGCAGTGGTAGTATTGTTGCCTCACAGCTATAGGTTTTCTGGTTTGATTCTTGGTTGGGGTGGCTTCTGTGTGGAGTCTGCATCTCCTCCCTGTGTTTGTGTGGATTTGCTCTGGTGCCCTGCCATTTTACAAAGACGTGTCTGCAGTTTTAATCCCTGCTGAAAATTGGTTTTGTTCTGTCCGCAGTAAAATTGACAGGCATTTGAATTTCAGACTTCAGGTTTCTGAATGTTTAATTCCTTGCATAATTGATGGTGCAGTGGTAGTATTGTTGCCTCACAGCTATAGGTTTTCTGGTTTGATTCTTGGTTGGGGTGGCTTCTGTGTGGAGTCTGCATCTCCTCCCTGTGATTGTGTGGATTTGCTCTGGTGCCCTGCCATTTTACAAAGACGTGTCTGCAGCATTAATCCCTGTGTCTGCTGAAAATTGGTTTTGTTCTGTCCGCAGTAAAATTGACAGGCATTTGAATTTCAGACTTCAGGTTTCTGAATGTTTACTTCCTTGCATAATTGATGGTGCAGTGGTAGTATTGTGGCCTCACAGCTATAGGTTTTCTGGTTTGATTCTTGGTTGGGGTGGCTTCTGTGTGGAGTCTGCATCTCCTCCCTGTGTTTGTGTGGATTTGCTCTGGTGCCCTGCCATTTTACAAAGACGTGTCTGCAGTTTTAATCCCCTGCTGAAAATTGGTTTTGTTCTGTCCGCAGTAAAATTGACAGGCATTTGAATTTCAGACTTCAGGTTTCTGAATGTTTAATTCCCTGCATAATTGATGGTGCAGTGGTAGTATTGTTGCCTCACAGCTATAGGTTTTCTGGTTTGATTCTTGGTTGGGGTGGCTTCTGTGTGGAGTCTGCATCTCCTGCCTGTGTTTGTGTGGATTTGCTCTGGTGCCCTGCCATTTTACAAAGACGTGTCTGCAGTTTTAATCCCCTGCTGAAAATTGGTTTTGTTCTGTCCGCAGTAAAATTGACAGGCATTTGAATTTCAGACTTCAGGTTTCTGAATGTTTACTTCCTTGCGTAATTGATGGTGCAGTGGTAGTATTGTGGCCTCACAGCTATAGGTTTTCTGGTTTGATTCTTGGTTGGGGTGGCTTCTGTGTGGAGTCTGCATCTCCTCCGTGGATTTGCTCTGGTGCCCTGCCATTTTACAAAGACGTGTCTTCAGTTTTAATCCCTGTGTCTCTGCTGAAAATTGTTTTTGTTCTGTCCGCAGTAAAATTGACAGGCATTTGAATTTCAGACTTCAGGTTTCTGAATGTTTAATTCCTTGCATAATTGATGGTGCAGTGGTAGTATTGTTGCCTCACAGCTATAGGTTTTCTGGTTTGATTCTTGGTTGGGGTGGCTTCTGTGTGGAGTCTGCATCTCCTCCCTGTTTGTGTGGATTTGCTCTGGTGCCCTGCCATTTTACAAAGACGTGTCTGCAGTTTTAATCCCTGCGTCTCTGCTGAAAATTTTTTGTTCTGTCCGCAGTATAATTGTCTGGCATTTGAATTTCAGACTTCAGGTTTCTGAATGTTTAATTACCTGCATAATTGATGGTGCAGTGGTAGTATTGTGGCCTCACAGCTATAGGTTTTCTGGTTTGATTCTTGGTTGGGGTGGCTTCTGTGTGGAGTCTGCATCTCCTCCTGTGTTTGTGTGGATTTGCTCTGGTGCCCTGCCATTTTACAAAGACGTGTCTGCAGTTTTAATCCCCTGCTGAAAATTGGTTTTGTTCTGTCCGCAGTAAAATTGACAGGCATTTGAATTTCAGACTTCAGGTTTCTGAATGTTTAATTCCTTGCATAATTGATGGTGCAGTGGTAGTATTGTTGCCTCACAGCTATAGGTTTTCTGGTTTGATTCTTGGTTGGGGTGGCTTCTGTGTGGAGTCTGCATCTCCTCCCTGTCTTTGTGTGGATTTGCTCTGGTGCCCTGCCATTTTACAAAGACGTGTCTGCAGTTTTAATCCCTGCTGAAAATTGGTTTTGTTCTGTCCGCAGTAAAATTGACAGGCATTTGAATTTCAGACTTCAGGTTTCTGAATGTTTAATTCCTTGCATAATTGATGGTGCAGTGGTAGTATTGTTGCCTCACAGCTATAGGTTTTCTGGTTTGATTCTTGGTTGGGGTGGCTTCTGTGTGGAGTCTGCATCTCCTCCCTGTCTTTGTGTGGATTTGCTCTGGTGCCCTGCCATTTTACAAACACGTGTCTGCAGTTTTAATCCCTGCTGAAAATTGGTTTTGTTCTGTCCGCAGTAAAATTGACAGGCATTTGAATTTCAGACTTCAGGTTTCTGAATGTTTAATTCCTTGCATAATTGATGGTGCAGTGGTAGTATTGTTGCCTCACAGCTATAGGTTTTCTGGTTTGATTCTTGGTTGTGGTGACTTCTGGTTGGAGTCTGCATCTCCTCACTGTGATTGTGTGGATTTGCTCTGGTGCCCTGCCATTTTACAAAGACGTGTCTGCAGTTTTAATCCCTGCGTCTCTGCTGAAAATTGTTTTTGTTCTGTCCGCAGTAAAATTGACAGGCATTTGAATTTCAGACTTCAGGTTTCAGAATGTTTAATTGCCTGCATAATTGATGGTGCGGTGGTAGTATTGTTCCCTCACAGCTATAGGTTTTCTGGTTTGATTCTTGGTTGGGGGGGCTTCTGTGTGGAGTCTGCATCTCCTCCCTGTGTTTGTTTGGATTTGCTCTGGTGCCCTGCCATTTGACAAAGATGTGTCTGCAGTTTTAATCCCTGCGTCTCTGCTGAAAATTTTTTTTTCTGCCCGCAGTAAAATTGACAGGCATTTGAATTTCAGACTTCAGGTTTCTGAATGTTTAATTACCTGCATAATTGATGGTGCGGTGGTAGTATTGTTGCCTCACAGCTATAGGTTTTCTGGTGTGATTCTTGGTTGGGGTGGCTTTTGTCTGGAGTTTGCATCTTCTCCGTGTGTTTGTGTGGATTTGCTCTGGTGCCCTGCTATTTTACAAAGACGTGTCTGCAGTTTTAATCCCTGCTGAAACTTGGTTTTGTTCTGTCCGCAGTAAAATTGACAGGCATTTGAATTTCAGACTTCAGGTTTCAGAATGTTTAATTACCTGCATAATTGATAGTGCGGTGGTAGTATTGTTGCCTCACAGCTATAGGTTTTCTGGTGTGATTCTTGGTTGGGGTGGCTTTTGTCTGCATCTCCTCCCTGTATTTGTGTGGATTTGCTCTGGTGCCCTGCCATTTTACAACAACGTGTCTGCAGTTGTAATCCCTGCGTCTCTGCTGAAAATTGTTTTTGTTTGTCCGCAGTAAAATTGACCGGCATTTGAATTTCCAACTTCATGTTCTTCAGAATACATAGTAGCCCAACTTTATTTTTTTAGCAGTTTTCTAAGTTTATAAGATGAATATTTTAAATTTGTCCCTATTTTTTGGAATGTATTCCCCCATTTATTAGCTTCGTCCTGGTTTTTGTGCTAAGGTTGACATCTATGGCAAGAACTGAATTCACTGAATATGCTTGAGGCCTGTATTCACTCATTACTGTGTATGTCGAGGTGTTTTGTACTAAGAGGTTGACAGCTATGGTGAGAACTGAATTCACTAAATGATAGTCTTCCTCTCTTTTACAAAGCAGCTGATGTGGCGTAGTGGTATGTTACTCTGACTGTTTTTTGCTCAGGGACCTTGGCAGTTAAATAGATGGTGGCAACACAACATTTTATTCTAGCAACTTGCCAAGATTATACAAGCAATGTTTAATGTGTCCCTGTTTTTGGGCGTTTGACCTATCCCCCCTCCCAATACATTTTGGCTTTTTGCAGTTTTCTTGAGCTGCGAAGTTGAGATGCAGTTGAGTATTGAGTAGATTTTACAAGAAACTGCGAGCTGCAGGGTAATAGAAGTTTACTGCTTTGCCAAGTTAATACTGTAGCACAACAGGTTGTGTGCTTGCTTTTTATGCAGAAGGTTGTGGGTTCTAGTCCCACAAGGGGTGGATGCTGCCGTACTGAGAATGTTCTCCTTGGTGAAGATACTGAGTTCGTTATCAGTTTTCCATCCATTTCCTCTTGCAATATTATTACTAGCTTATCATTTTTTTAATGTAATTGGTGAAGATACTGAGTTCGTTATCAGTTTGCCATCCTTTTCCTCTTGCAATATTATTACTAGCTTATCATTTTTTTAATGTGATATAGGCAATTTATTCCTGAGGGCCAACAGACACTTTATTTTTCGATGAAAGCATGAAATATGAAGGTGATTGCTAGCAGCAACCGCTTCAGTAGTTACAGATTTCTTTATTGTGGAATTATTTAGATGACTGACTTCAGAGATTGTGCATATTTACTGATAATGGACTGTAGAATTGTGCATATTTACTGATTAAGGTGGACTGTAGAATTGTGCATATTTACTAATAATGGTGGACTGTGGAAGTCTGAGTAGACTTTTTTATGATAAATGTTCTCAACTGGGCATTTTGCCATTATGGGTGCATATGGTTTGTTTCATTGCTTACTGGAAATGTTCCAAACAAATGTAAAACACACTGTAACAAGTGTACTGTATTGTACAAGGAATATAATTTTAGTACAATGAGGAAGGTGTATCAAAGAGCACATGTATGTTTCATATGCAAGGAGCCTATGATTCGAAAACAGCCCAAAATTAATCTTTTATCTGCCACTGGCAAAATGTATTTTCTTTGAATGTGGGTTTCAATGCTGTTTCAATGAATGTGAGTTTCAAGGACAGAGAAGTTTTAATGCTAAGTTTTCATTGTGAGACTGCATTGCTTTGTTTAACAGATGACTTAGTGTTTGTGCTGTAAAATACAAAATAAAACTTTCAAATGAAGTCCAACTCCTCATCATAGAAGTAAAGCAGTATGCATATTAGTGTTTATGGTAAATGGAGTGAAATAGCCAAGTATAATGGTTCATTGGAATGGCTGCAGAGGCTCCATTCAACCATTATTTTGTCGGGGGGGGGGGCAGCAAACTCAAGACAGGCCCAGCTGAACTATACCTCCCAACTGTCCTGATTTTCAAACAATGAAAAGATTTTTGCTTCTTAATTTTGGTTGGTTGCTCATAAAATTTTTAGTTTTAATTCCTATTTGCCAGAAGTCACTCAATAAGTTTCAGACTTCATAACCTTCAGAAAAATGCATGTTAAAGTAAGAGCTGTTCTATCAACTGTGGCAATTTTTAGTACTGTTTATATGTGTCCCCAATATATTTGGCCTTGTTCAGATTTACTGCATTAACAGGTTGAGAGGTACATGCAAATAAATTTCTTTATAGAATTAGGCATAGCCAACCTCTCAACTGTCCCCAAATTTTGGCTCAATGTAGCTCTTCCCCCTTATAATCCCTCCGCAAAATAGCAATTTTGGAAGAAAACATGGAGGGTTTACAATTATGAAATAACTGTAATAATCAAAGTTATAGATTACTTTAAATGCATGTAGATTCTTTTATATTTTGTCAGCTGCTCAAGGTAGCAGTACTAATATTAGTGTCCCTTTGACAGGTAGCAGCTGTATTGTGTGTCTATTTTATATTTTTGCATCACATTTTTGTCCATTTTTCATAAAATTGTGTTTTTTTTTGGCAAATTAGTGACATCACTAAAGACTGAATTTAGAAAATGACAGAAATTCCAGTTTCCGATTTAATACCCTTCAGAAAATTCATACTAATGCAAGACCTATTCTATTATCTTTCTAAGTTTATTAGAGCAATATTTAAAAATTGTCCTTATTGTTGGGCCTTTGTCACACTTCTGTGTATGGCTTTGTCCAGATTTCTTGCTCTTGAGGTTGAGAGGTATGACAAATGTGTCAGGGCCATCAGTCAGCCAGAGAGATTTCAAATTGTGACATGCTTGTTGCACCCCACTCCCCCATGTAGTGACTCCACAGTCAGCCAGAGAGATTTCAAATTGTGACATGCTTGTTGCACCACACTCCCCCATGTAGTGACTCTGGATGTGTCCAAGCAAGGCAAGGAGTAGTTGTATCTACCTTGAATGGGGAGGACACACTGCATAAGTACTACAGTGGCTTTTCATCTGTCCTTGATTTTGCAGAATGGTCTGGTTTCTGTCATATTTTTGTACTGTTGATTTATGATTATTACTCAAAGTGCCTGTTGCTCTGTGTTTTTAAGTAGCAATGCTTTAATGACCATAAGGTAAGCTTGTCTGAGATCGTAAGATGCAAGTAAGCTTTAATAAGCATACTGTTAAAGAATTGCCAACATTGAAAGCCTTTCTATTGCCTTGCAGAGAATACTTGACTAGATAATGTATAAGCCTTGGGTATTAAAGGACAGGATTCCATTTTTTTAAAAAGCTCATTACACTTGTTGGAGACTTCCAGTCATCTCTACAGACTTTACCCGTAAACTAAACAGAATGCCAATCATGTGGGGTCCATAACCTGTACAGTAATCCTTTAAGCAATGTATCTTGAGCTTGTTTCTTGTTTGCTTTTCATTTTTTACTTTTAGTTTTATCATGTTTTCCCCATGAAACAAATTGTCAGGCAGCGGGTCTTTTTTGGATAAGAAACATTTTTACAAGTGGGGGCATCACATAGATTTCTACTTTCAGCATGTTATTTGGTACTTTAAAAAGCTGAACATATTATAATTAGGACTGCAGTGCAAGGAGAAGTGGTTTGAGTTGAGTGCTTCTGGTTTTTCTTATACTTGATTTTGACTGGCATTCCAGTAATATATTTAATAAGTAATTTATTTTATCATGCCTCACAACCTTTTGTTTCATGCAGGCAATGCATTGAAATATTTTTATTCCTCTACACTTATATTTGTCCTTATTGGACTTTCATAATGATGGTTTGCCACCCAGGGCAGCGTATTTAATTAAAGTTAGTTTTTTGTGCTTTTGTGGATAGCTCCTCTCCTTTCTGATTGACCGCACCCCCTCCCCTTGACCCCACCCATTCAGCTGTCTCCTGCAGCCCACCTGTGATTTGAAGTCACCAGCCGCCACTGGCTTCTAGGCTTTTGCATCTATACAGGGCACTGCTAACTGCCTCTATGTGAAGAGATGCACTTCACAAATGCAATGTTTAAATACAAGCAAAGAGAACCAGATTTTAAGTAACTATGAATCAGGAAATCCCACAGTAAGCCTTACACCAATAATTCCCAATTCAGACAGGTTAAATCAGTACACTTCTACCACAAGGGTGTAGAAAAACAATTTCTTAAAGGAGGACAATGTAATATCAAATTCTAGTGCACAACCTGATGTCTCCTTGCACCCCTGTTAACTAATCATGTGCAAATAAATCTCCACTGCCGCTTTACAAAAATATTTATTCTATTTATATATACTATTTAGCTAGCCAGTTATTTAGTCGAGTTGGCGTTCTGAAGTTGCGGTGGCGTTGGGAAGTTGCGGACCCGAGCGGTATTTCCTCACACTGACTTTTGTTTTGTTTCTCTAGTTTTTCGACTGTGTGTGTGTGTGTGTGTGTGTGTGTGTGTGTGTGTGTGTGTGTGTGTGTGTGTGCAAGCTGCTGTGTGTGTGTGTGTGTGTGTGTGTGTGTGTGTGTGTGTGTGTGTGTGTGTGTGTGTGTGTGTGTGCAAGCTGCTGTGTGTGTGTGTGCAAGCTGCTGTGTGTGTGTGTGCAAGTGTGTGTGCGTGTGTGCAAGCTGCTGCGTGTGTGCAAGCTGCTGCGTGTGTGCAAGCTGCTGCGTGTGTGCAAGCTGCTGCGTGTGTGCAAGCTGCTGCGTGTGTGCGTGTGTGCAAGCTGCTGCGTGTGTGCAAGCTGCTGTGTGTGTGTGTGTGCTGCTGCGTGTGTGCGTGTGTCTGACTTCACTACTGGACTCATTTTCACAAATGTTGCTGCTTGTGAACACATGGACAAACTGAAATTGTCAAAATAAAAAATCATAATTCAATACACAGGAGGTTCAGATTCAAAAGTTTACTAGTGTACACCAGGAGGCAAAAGACCATACAATACAAGTATATAATTTTGTCTGCCCTAATACTGGAAATACAGCCTTTTTTATGCTGTTTGCATTCAAGTTATTTCCACCTTACTGAGGCGGTTAGTCACAAGGCTTCTACATCACTCTTACTAACAGTATTCTAGTCATTTAATAATACTGATGTAATACATTTAAGACAGTTATTTAGATATAATATGGCCTTGCTATCCAGCTGTTCAGTTATAATGTCTTCCTGTAAGGTTACTTCTAATCGGTAAAATACAGTTGTACATTCAGTTTTTAATTCATTCCCTTACACAGCTGCTATCTTCACAAGGTTGAATTACAAAACTTCCGGAAGAAGAGTTTATTAAAAAAGGACACTGGAAGGGAGCGGAAGATTAATATGGTCAATTAATTTCCTGACCAATCAGCTAATCACTTACGAAAAACCTAACATTAAGCTTTCTGAGCTGGCAGCTGCCAGGGTCAGGGCTCAAAGCATACTGCAGTTTCAGAGGTTACTTGCATTTACACATGAATTTTATCCTTTCTGTTCTATGATTAATAGAATAAATCGCATTATTAACTACTTCTCTTTAAAACTAGCATTTCACATATATTTCTATACATATTTTCCTAAGATTTCCCCCCCTATTAATACTTTTTATTCTAATCTGAAGTATGCATAGTGTCATTTCATCTCCTAGCCTTTCACGCTCAGTATTTTCTGCTTGGGGAGTCTTAATCTAAACATCAGAAAAGCATCATCTGAAATAAATTTTTCAATTTCAATATCTTGGTAGAAAGTTTCAGTAACAGATATATCAACAACATCTTTGATCTTTTCATGCAGGGAATTCCACAGCAAACACATGCTCCTATTTGGAGTATACACACACAAATAGCAATTAGAATTTTCATTTGGATGGAACCCCACCCCCCAAACAGATTATGGAAAGTCCGTCAGTGGGTTTGGGCCTGGTTCAGTCATGGCTGATACTTGCTGGATTCCCGCTAGGTGATGAGCACAGCTTTCTTCTCCATGTACCACCTCTTTTTGCTTGGGTGAAGTCAAGAGCCATAGGATTTTGTAGCACAACAGTTTTCATTGCATCGACTTCATTAGTCACCAATTTTAGGGTGGAAAAAGTAGCATTACTCATTACTTATAAAGTTTCGGTAGCTTCCTCAGCTCCCAGATCGATTGGACTGTTCCATAGGCTGGTAGTATTCCTGGCCAGGAAATAACACTTGTCACACAAGTCCATACGAGTCAATTCACTTTGGTCTTACTAAATCATGGTCTTTCCAACCAGCTTCGATCTTCCCAACTGGATTATTCAGATTTTCGAGCTGTTTCCCTTACATGTTGTATCTTACCCACAGGTAGTTCTGCAGTATGTTTTATCGCTGTAACCAGATAACCCAAAAAACAACTGCCGGACCAATTCTCAGGTTAACATTTATATGCCTTTTTCCTTCAAATTAAATAACAGTTTTCTACTTTGGTATTAATACGTGTTATCCCTGCAGGAAACATTTTCCTATCTTTAATAGACAATTGTTTAGTTTAGACTGTATTGTCACGTACTGCATTTAATGTAGTTTTCATTTGACTCAAGAGTCCACATGGAGGGTGTCATTTTAGTAGAAACATACAACTCCTTTTTGTGTGACAGGTAAAAATAAAGCTATTTCGTCCTGTGATCTCACAGTTCCTGTATCAAAAAGCAAATTTTCCCAAGTCTGTTACCCCTGGAGGGACAGCGGACATTAAGCATCCTCCATATGCTGTTATAGCTGTACAAACCCAGCTATTTGAATTGTTCATAGTCTCTGCATACACAGGTTTCATGGCCATCATGGCCAGGTATGTGTGTAAATTTGGATTACAGTCTATAGACAGTTCATCACGTCTAGTCACTTTCACTTGTGTGGTTGAGTGCAGGAAAAAACAATAAGAGAAAATTGGTAGTCAACAAATGCACAGCTAACAAAATATTTATGGACTAGTTCTGGGGTTGCTCTGCTTTTCGGCTTGCTTTACTCTTCGCCATTTTTCCCTTGTGTATCACAAAGTTTTTATCAAGTTGAAAGTTCTTTACCGGTTTACAATGCGTCAAATTTAACACATGACGTCCGCTCAGCTACTCTGACTGCAGTAGGCATTGCCAACAGGACCTGGTATGGACCTTCCCACTTTGGACTCTCCCAGTTTTCTTCGTCACTTTGAACCTGGATCCTGGTTCCAAAACTGCTTCTACCGGTTTGGTCTGTCTTATCTGAAAAAGTAAAAATGCAAAACAGATTTATTGCTTAACAATTTCTTAATATATTCTGCTAACGAACTGCAGTCACGAGAGCTTTCCACTGAGTCACATAACATGCTCTCCCAAAAACTTTCGAAGGGAGTCAAACCTTTTACATTTGGAACCGTTCTCATACTCAGCAGTGCGAAAGGCAGACAGTATATCCAGTTCATTTGGGTTTCGTCAAATAGCTTCCGAAGCTTACTTTTGATGTTACCATTGTACCTTTCCAACAGTCCTGCTGACTGTGGGTGGGAAGCACAATGGTTCTTTAAGGAGATTCCAAAAAAATATCCCAAGATGGTGAATCGTTGATTCACATATTGTGTCGTTGTCACTATTAATCCTTTACAGAATGACAAATATAGGGATTAGTTCTTTCATCAGGGCTTTCGGGTGCAAAAGCTTCCAGCCATTTAATAAAAATCTCTACGATAACTAAACAAAACTTATTCCCTTCTCAATTATTTTATTCTATGAAATCCATCCAAATAGTATGGAATGGGTATGGTGGTATAGGAAAAATTCCTTGCTTGGTCTTAAATGTTCCTTGTGCATGGTGCTTATTGTTACAAGTATGAATTTTTTTTGATAATGTATGTACCCGTGTGTTTGGAATAATTGATTTACCAACTGTGCCATCCACCCTGTTGAGACATGGCTCTGCCCATGGCGCAAAAGAGCTGCATATCTAAATTAGACGTCAATAATTTTTTTTTTTCGCTTGGGAAATGTACAGTCCTTTTTCGAGAATTGCACCTCATTTTACCAATGTTTGATTTTCTACTTTGGTAGTAAGCTTCTGCATTGTTTTTAACATGTCTAAATGTAAAATCTCAAACGGTTGTAATTCCGCATTCAATTATAAAGTTTCTGAGACTGCTTGCTTTGCAGCTGCATCAGCTCATGCATTGTCTTTTGAAATCTTATACTGCTGTTTTGTATGAGCTAGACATTTACAAATAGGTACTTTGGTAGGTAACTGAATAGATTCTAATAGCTCCAAAATAAAGTGCGCATGGTTAATAGGTTTCCCACTGGATTTAATCATTACTCTATTTTTCCATTGTTGTGCAAATACATGTACTGTCGAAAAAACACACTTTTTTGCTGAACTACATGCTCTAGTCAAAGCTATAAATTCCGCTGTTTGTGCAGATAAGTTGTGTGGTAAGGATTGACCTTCTAAAATTTCAGTGTCTGTCTAATGCATACTCCACCAGATTCTTCCCTGTAGGACCCCTTCTGCAATAGCCGTACACGTAATGTCACCTTGGCATAATTCCAAGGGCATATCTGTAAGATCTTGTCTAGGCAAAGCTAACTGCTCAATTTGCTGCAGGCAGCTGTGTGGTGTGCCCTCCGCAGCAGTTGGAAGTAATGTTGATGGATTTAATGTCTTACATCGTTCAGTTGTCATATGACATTTGCTTAGCAGTATAGTCATACATGAAAGATGTCTAGCAGGAGAAAGGTATGCCATTTTCTCTTGCAGTTAAATTATTGCAACTCCATGAGGCACTCACAATGTGAGAGGATGGAATAACACCACTGAGGCCGAAGCCGGCACTGCCATTGCGGCTGGAACTACTGCATGTACACAGTGAGGCAAACATTGCGCCACTGGGTCTAACTGTGATGAATAGTAAGCTATGAGGCGTTGCTTATCCCCATGTTGGTGCGTCAATACTGACGTCATGTACCCTTGCTTACAATCTACGGTCTTAAAGAACCACTTGCCATAATTTTGAAGTCATAAAACTAATGAAGCTATCAACGGATTCAGCCTGCAGAAAGCCATTTTATGCTTCTGTTGTCCATTGTAAAATATCTTGTGCTGCCATTGGTGTCTTATATATGCAATAAGTCAGTGAAGCAGATTCCAAAGCATTATTCGGTATCCAGCTACGACAAAAATTAGTTGTAACCAAGAAAGACATTATTTCTTTCTTAGTTGTTGGGTTGGGTTGGGTGCTTGCAAATTTGCTGTATTTTTTTTCCTCATCTTGTATTCTACCTAGATTGGATATTACATATCCCAAGTATCTAACTTGTTTTCTCTAAAGTTGTAACTTTTGTTGACTTTGTGTCCTAGTATTGCTTAAAATTTCAATAATGCTACAGTATCCACCCTGCACTGCTGCTGGGTGTGGGCTACTAGCAAGATGTCCTCTACATACAGTTGAATTTGACTACCTCCCGGTGGTGTAAATCCTGACAGGTTGCTAGCCATTTCTTGTGCAAAAAATAGTTGGGCTCTCATTATATGCCTGTGATAGGCGAGTATACGTATACCTTTTACCCTGAAATGTAAAGGCAAACCAATATTGACTATCAGGATGTATCGGTATTGAAAAGAAAGCATTGCTAATATCTACCACAGAGAAATACTTTTGTTGCTGTTACAAATCATTCAACAAAGAATGTGGGTCTAGCACCATAGCTGCTCTAGGTATTACTGCATTATTTACAGCTTGTAAATCTTTACCATCCGCCATTCCCAGTTTGCTTTTTTAACCGGAAATAGGTGGTGTATTACATGGTGAATCAGGATATTCTACCAGTACTCCTTTGAGTAATGCTGCTATTATAGGCTTAATTCCTACTTCTGCATCCTTTCTCAAAGGGTATTGTCTTTTCTGTGGTCTAAAAGGTGACTTTGGGGTAAGTGTAAATGGTCCTGCTGTTCGAATAAGCCCTACATCTGACTTGCCTGTTCACCATAAGAGTTTTTTGAATTTCACACAAGGCCTGTTCGAATAAGCCCTACATCTGACATGCCTGTTCACCATAAGAGTTTTTGGAATTTCACACAAGGCCTTTTCTTCTAAGAAAAAAGGTAATCAGCTGTCCTCGCTATATTGCAAGTGTACAGCTGGATGTGTCTGTGTCAACCAAATTAGTTTTTGTATTTGTATCCCTTGTCCTGACAGCTCTAAATCAGTCTTCTCCCATCTTGTTACTCTTTCTCCTAAGTCTGCCCATTTAACACTTTTTTATTTGCCAAGCTTAACATGTGGCAACCGATTTAGATCTATACAATGCAAGGAATTGTTGAGGTAATGAAGAGCTAACTACACTGTTCCCGTCAGTATCCCAGTACAAAGTACACAAAACCAATCTAGTTGCACGTTTTTTAAAGAGTTTTTGCTCATACTCTCTATCAGCTCCTGGTGTGGTACAGTAATAGAGTACAGTGTAACAAATGCTGTTCAGTGTCAAGGGAGGTGGTTTTACTGATGGCTACGTTAGTCAGCTCCTTGGTGACTGCCCCTGGACCAGTCGTGAATAGGTCCTGGCTGTACCAATAAAATGTTTCACCCTCCGATCGCACTACAAAAGTATCCATTTGTCTATGCCTCAATACCTTGTACACTTGGAACTACTGCAATGCAAAATATCTGCATAAGGTCCATGCCCAATAGGTTTACTGGACACTTGGCAGAAACCACTATTTTACTTCTCTGGGTCATACCTGAAACGGGGTTGGATATTGCTATATCATGGGAGAGTGGTTCCCTGTATAGCTGTCCGTTTGGTGCTTTTAATAATGTATAATCAGGTGAATTAGAATCTTCTGGTAACTTGGCGGGGTGTATCAAAGTCCGTGACGCTCCAGAATCACACAGGAATTAGACTTCCCTTCCCTCCACCAGCAGTGTCACTTCCTTAGAATTCCCGGCTCAACAATGCTAAATCTAACATTTCATTTCCATTTGCATCTAAGTCAATTTGTACTTCCTCTACTGCTTCTACTAGATTGGTATTTGTCTTCTATTGTAGCTGTTACTAGTGATTCCTGACTTTCTTAAGATGTATCCTCACGATCATATAGTTAGTCCTCATCTCCTTTATTCTGTCATTGCTTTCTTTTGTTTACAGTGCCTAGCTAGATGGCCTTTCATTCCACACTTGAAGCACTCTCCGCTCTTTTTCCCTTTCCTCACTATCTTCTGATAGTTTGTCAGACTGTTTCCATGGGCATTCTTTTTCTTGCCATTTTTAACTGACTAATACAAATACTTCCGCTCCGTCTTCAGCAGTGAATGCTTGCGCCTTCCTTTTACTTTGTAATGAAGCTACTAATAGGTGCAATACAACCTTTCAAAAATGCATGTTTAATTGTTGTTCATATGTGGAATCATGTGTTTGGTTCTCAGGAACCGACATACCGCTATGATTATTAAAACATTCTAATAATCGTGCATAATATCCATCTATTGTCTCATTTTCCTGTTGTATGCATTGATTAATGCAAGTCCAGTCTGCTCTAGGTTTCCATTTCTCAGACATTCGGTTTGTCAGACCTTTCACTCTGTCGAATTCTGCGTCACTATGTGGGAGTGGCCTAAGTTCTGCATTACGAGGATTGCTGGTACCACAAATCATGTGCCAATCTGGACCTATAATTTGTCTTACTACTTTTTCTACTCCTTCCCCATTCAAGTGATAACTTTACCTCATGCCTTCTTAATCCTCTAAACATTTTGCAAAATTAACTTTCTGATGGGGTGGATTCCCGCAGTAGCCTTCCATATGTCTTCTGGTGTCCATGGTCTATATTATAGGAGTGCAGGATTTTGCCCATGTCCTGCCTGAGGATTTGCAACTTCTATAAGTGGGCATATTTCTTCCTCACTCTCATCCTGTAGATTCCTCTCTCTGGTATGATTTTGTGTCCCTATGCGTGTTATGTGTTCGAGACCTAGTCTCATAAGGATCTCTAACAACTGGTTGTGGTCTTACTGAAACTTCCGGATAACGCGGAGGTGGACCAGCCTGTCCACTCGCTCCTTAGCCTGAAAAGGGTAAGGGAGGGGGCAAGGGAGGAGGAGGAGCTGTAGCTATTACGAAGTTATTATCTTTGTATACAAATGTTTTTGAATTTTTAAGCTTCTGTTCTCTGCGATTTGCTTCCTCAATCCACCTGTGTGCTTGAGGTATGCCTAGTTGGCGTTTTTGCTTGACCTCCTGCAGCACATTTACGCTGTTTAAGGAGTTACTAGTTAAACTTTATCGAGTTTACGATCGAATTCATATTTGTTAACCAATCTTGTATAATACCTAACATAATCAGCACGCTGTAATTGCATGTATTTTGCGTCTTCGGTTAGGGGCGGATCTTGCGAGGTTTTAGTGCACCGATTACCCATGTCAAAATTTTATGTAAGCCTTGTTTTATCACGTGATGTTGAATTCTTAGTTCCTGTTTACAGTTTATCTAGAATAACTGTCTACCTTATTCTGTGACCCTGATATGACAATAAAAAATACAGTACTTCCTGTTGTGCCTGATCTGCAAAAACAAATCTTGACAACGATATACTGTAACATAGTCCCTGAACTAAAACAGAAAAAAAAAAACAAATTCTTCATACCTGAGCCTCCGGGTTCATTGATATTCAAATGATTCATTTTGATGGGTATAGCTTGTGCATACATGGATAAACCTGACTGAACAGGTCATTGAGAAATGGGAGTCTTCTGCAAACATGACTGTAGTAAGTAACAATTTTACTTTTTATGTAATTCAGCATACCTGTGCGTAGGCGAGAGCGCTGTGTGTGTCTGTAGGAGAGCGCTGTGTGTGCATGCACCTCTGTGTGCATCTTTCTCAGGCTGCATCTGTCTTTGTCTCTGCCTGCGTGAGTTTATTACATTGATGTATAACCTTGGTGCTTGTACGTGCGTCCAAACTCTGCACTTTCGCTCCTGGAAGGAAATGTTCTTGTATGTATATTCTGCATACACAATGATGAAGGGGTCATCGTGATAACGGAGTTATGTTTGTGCTCGTGCAGGTATGGCCTAAGTATGTGTGAAAAGACTTTTTGTGCTTGTGAAAACGCTATGCATTCTTGGTGAAAACCGGGCCATTCAGAGCCATATGTTACGCTTACCGTCTATTGACTGCAGTACTAAAGCATTGTCCTATTTTGTAATTGTGCATACATGGACCTAGTAAATTGTTTGTGTCATTAGGGAGTGCTTGTGCATTCACAGACTGACTACTGAGGTTTGTTACAAAAATAGTCATTTGTGGCGCTTGTGTATACATGAAAAGACTGAAGGTCTTTGCAGAAAAGGTATCGTTTTTGATTCGGCTGACATCCCTCACCTATTTTTTTTTAGGCGTTTAGAGGTTCTGTAAATAGAGTGATTCTGCTAGTTTTAAGATCTCTAATGAGATTCAAGAAAGCCTTTTACAGTACAGCATGAAAAGTACAGGTGGCACCTTCTGCAGATGGTGGCTCTTCATAACTTTTGGATGTTAATTCTCTCTCAGAATCGACCAACTGGCTGTCATGGCATCAGAAGGACAAAAGAGATCAAGACAAGGATATCAATTTGAGCCAACTTATCGTCCAGGAGAGCAAAGGAGGAAACGCCGTTGTGTGGATATGGAGAGGAGCGTAGAAGAGCAATCGACAGAGGTAGAAGAAAGTAACCTGTCTGATATGCATTGGTGCATATGCGGCCATTGCAGTATGATGACAAGTGAACGTGAATGCCTCTGCTGTGTGTCCTCACCACGTGCGACTGACAAGTGGAGAGAACTAAACTTGCCACTGTCTAATCAGTGCATAACGACACATCCAGAATTCGCAGCAACTTGCCTATTAAGGCACATACTAGAATGGGTGTTTAGACAACAGACAAATCGCAGAGGATTGCAAGACCCAGAATGGACAAACAGGTACACAACTACCTAGGTGATTGGCATCACTGCTAATGTAAGGGTTAGGGTGACCGGATAGACATGCTTAATGTGCAGGTAGAAACTATTTACTAGCTGACAGCCATGTTTTTAAGTTAGTGGCCTTTGATGGCAAAGCTACCTTGGATGTTGAGTAAATAGCTGTGCACTGGTTGGCCAATCCGATTGTTCTCATTTCTGGCATGTATGTTTGCTCAAGACTGCTGGTTTATAAACTTGAATTATGCATCTGTAAACCAGCCTTAGTTGTAATAAGGATTTGTTTTCTGTTTCAGGCGGTACCGTCTGCTGGCCTACAGAGCATATGTAAAGTGGGTGTGTAACAATCGGCGACTCGGTTTTGGCAATCGCATGGTCATACCAGCTTGCGTTGTTGTTCGTATTCGTGCGGCGTTTCCCACCGAAGAGACTGAGGATGAATATGTTGGTTTTCGTCCATTTGAGGGACTATGGGTGTTTGCAGAGTAAAGATGTCCTTTGACATTCTCTTTTGCAAACATGCTCTCTTTGTAATGTGTCTCAATTTGTAACACTCTGTCCATTTAACAATGTCTTAGGTTTCTCCTATGATGTTGTACTGCCCATGTTTGAAATTGATAGAGAAATAAAGAGATTTTACTCACTATGCAATGTTTCTGTTTCTGTGGAATAGCTGTCCATTCATTCTTATAATTCGAGATGTGACAGTATTGTAACTTTGGATTTGAAAGTTGCACGTTATGGGGGGAACTCTGTCACAATGTTAACTCTATTTCTACTCTGTATAACTTTTGTGGCCTTGACGCATGCATCAAATTGTACCGAGGGTAGTCTTTTTGGCCACTGCAGTCATTTATGTTGAATTGTCACGAACGAAGCTACTTGGCTGATCAACAATTCAAAAAGTACAGTTGGGTACACTTACCATAACTTGTATATTAGTGTATTGACTCATGCAGTCTTTACATTTATGTTATCTGCTTGCAGGTTGCCCTCTCTTGGCCGAATTAAAAAATATGTGGTGGGTCCTGCAAGCATTGCTGTGCTTTCTTCCATGCATTTTTATAGAGTCCTTGTAGTCTGATGGCTAATGGACTGCATTGCGGGAATAATTAAATACAGTAAATATTTAGAGGAAAAAATAAACATGTAATGGATAGTGTGGTGATTAAGTAAAGCAGAAAATCAACAGGAAGGTACATCGTGGTGATGGCCTAGACAAGGATTCTAGTAAGAATGAAAATCCTGTTGCAGACCTTGAAAACTACTCACTAGCCCAAGGGCAATAAGGCTTCTAGTGCTAGAAATCCTACCCCTTCAGAGAGAGAAGTCTGGGCACTATACATGTTAGGTTTTGCACTAAAGAAAAATCCTCCTGAGGGGAAGCAGAGGTAATGTAGTGCTCTTCATCAGAGTATTCCTAAGTAGATAAGGGCAAATCGTGATCATCGGAAGAATTGGACAAAATAGAACCCTGGACCAATGATTCAGAATCCACTTCAGTCCTAGGACTCTTAGAAGTTTGGTGTTGGATAACCCTGATTAGAATTATTAGATCTTGAGCCATTATGTATTTTAGGCATAGTGTCCTCCGCATGTGTCATGGGCGTCATTTTTTTAGGCATGATTACAGATTTAGCCTTAAGTGAAGAAGGAAGTGTCTGTTTCAATAGGCAAGAACATGTGCATGAATACACCTTCAGAAGCCGGTGCCTGTACAGCAGCTGTGGACCCATCCCAGGTAGAGACTACCGTGGGTCCCATGGTTGAAGCATCTTGTGGACTTTTTGACTCTGAATGGATGCCTGTATAGGCCTGCAAATCAGAAGTAGATGGTGTCTTGGGTTGTGAAAGTGCATGACTGAGTACTGGCTTAGTAGAAACGGCAGTTTGGTACCTCTGCGAGTCGTTCTTTAAGTTTAGTTTTTTGCACTACTGGCAGTCGCATGGCTAACCGACATTTCTTGGATAAATAAAACAGACAAACAAAATATTTAGAGGTGAAAATATAGAGATGCCAGTGCGCTGATAAGTAAAGCACAAAATTGAGTGCAATGTACGTGAGGATTGGGGCCTAGGCAAGGCCTGCAGTACAAATGAAAATCTTTGAGGTATTTTATTTCCACAAGTAATGCAATTAACTTTAACTGACATAAGGGGCAAGAAGATGTTTCACCAATGGGGTACTTAGCTATAGTTGGCGAATTGACGCATGACCCACGACTTTATTAATCATGCTGAGAGCTAGCTGAAAGCAGATAACCCAAATGTTATGGTTGCAACAGTGAAAACATGAATAAGTGAGTATTTGTAGTTTTTAATTTTCTCATTTTTAGTTTACTTTATAGTCTAGTGCAGGAGATGCAGCACAATGCTGGCTGAGTGCAGTACATGCAGCGCCGAGGCATTATTAGTATTTTTTACGTGTTACATTTGGATTCAACTGCATTGGTGAAACTGAAGTTGACTTTACATACACATTTGTTTATTCACTTGACAGTGTGGCTTCATCCGAAATGTTAAAAGTTTTCTATTTACTGCATGTGGTTGCATGACTGTACCTGGATAAAGATTAGCTCTTATACCACGATCTAATTGAATAACAGGTGAACTTCACAAATGGAAACTATTGAACATAAGCAAGAATACCAATCCAGTTTGCATTTCCAGTACAAGAAGAAAGTGGTTGTTGAAAGTATTTTGATTGTGGCTGCCATATCTGAGTAACTTGCCTTAAAGTTAAAATAAAGCCGGTTCTTGTACTCTTGACTATGGTTTGATGACAGGTAACAAAGTTGTGTGCTGCAATGTTCGTCATGTCAAATTTGCAGTGGTGACAAGGCAAAGTGACAGTGGAATGTGTTTGGAGTCCTTGATATTCCCAATCATAGTGGTTAGGTCAGTGTAGGTGGTTGACGCAGTAAATCTGTGCTGCTGTAGTAGGTGTGCTTATAGTCAATATGTCAGTAACTTACCAAATGTGCCTTGTAAGTATAGTAGTGGTAGTTGTAATTTTTACACAGAATTTCTTTTCTCTCTCCTTAGGTGACTGCCGCTATGCCTCAGTGTTTTGCTTACGGGTGTCGCATTAGCCGCGATGGTCTGCCACCAGGTGTGTCCTTCCATCGTTTTCCCCGGGATATTAAAACGTGTACACAGTGGTTGATAAACTGTGGTACAGATGTTGGCAATGTAAACAAATTTGTCAAAGAAGAGGTGAGCAGGCCAAAGCCGCGACATTTCCTGTGCTCAAAACACTTTGAGGATAGCCAGTATGAACCCAACTATATGTACGAGCTTCTTCCGGCAGAAATGAAGCCACGGCGACCAATTAGGCGACTAATTAAAGAAGCAGTACCTACTATTTTCTCATTTGCAAAGAAAAATCAACGGACATTGAGAGTACAGCGTCAACAGCGGAAAGAGCGGCGCAATGTAAGTAGATGGTCTGTGCATGATGTGTGTTAAGCATGAAAAAGGTGGACTGTGCAGATGTCTAAAGTGTGCACCGTTCATTACTTATCGGAGATGCAGCTTGATACTTGCAGTTTTAGATGTTGGTCAATTCAGCAACAGACCTAGACCGCATGAATGGATGTAGCCATATCTTGAGAACTTATAGGTACGTGACTAGGTAGAGTGGACACAATGTTGATGTAACATCGAGTGACCATAAACGGTATGAATTAGGTGTGCAGACAACTAAGTAACATTTATTAATATTTGGAACTTTATTGTACAGCTTATAGAGGAACTTCTGAACCAACCACCAACAACCTTGCCCGAAATTGTCGATGCAGAAGCTTGTGCACACCGTAAGGTATGTCTGTGTACTGCAATTCAGTGCACATTATCCAGCAGTCAGTACTTAATCTTTGCACATTTGAAGTAAATGGTGCGTCTTGATTTAAGAAAAAAAATTATGTATTGCAGAATTGTAGCCAACAGCGAAAGAAGAAGAAAATTGCAGCAGACTCATTGGCAGAAGGAGCAGAAGGAAGTGCGTTTACAGAAGCAAACCGAGATTGCGATGTGGCCGTGGAACATGTTCAGGTAAGCAATGATAACTTATTGCAATTAAATGAGCCCTGTAGAGGGTGCGAGCTTCACATTGCATGAGTAACAGTTGTCATATGTAAAAAATGTAAAGTCATATTTTAGTTATAATTTGAGTAGTGATTGAGGTTAACAGTCATAAAGTTGACAGCATAGCTAATAACTGTTGTGGTAACTTCAGTATGGAGTTGCTTTTGCAAAATATTAGCCCATTTTCTGTATGGTTTTGGAGTGTCAATTTAGGGACAGACATGCTGTAATTCTTGGGATAGACTTGATGTAATGCAACTAATGTCCAGCACTATTAGATGTAGAAGTTGTTTGTAGACATGCATCACAGCCTCATAAGTAATGACAATGTTTTACTTGCAGGAACCGGGTCCTGAATTGTATGAGGAAGTGGAAACCATCGAGGTATACAGTATGGAAATTCCGCAGTGTATTCAGAAAACGGTGGGTTGCCAAACGAAGATTCAGAAAAAAGGTTGCAGTATAGGTGTGCAAGCAAAGTTTTCAGAAGTTAAAACTCAGCGTGTGAAGATGATAGATGCAGCAGTACAGTTTCCTGAGGTGGTGTCAAAATGGACAGACCACACTTACTGCAAGCGGTCGAAGGTGGTGCAGACCGAAACAAGACAGCCTGATTTGGAGGGAGTTCCCATTAGCAGTGAACTAGCCACAAGCAGCACACATACGAGTAGCTGTAGTAATCCAGTGGAAGACAGCGGCATTGCTCAAGTCAGCTCAAGTGCATCAGTACCTTTTGAAGTGATGGCTTGCAGCACGCCGAAGAAGTGTCCTCCCGAAAGCATGCAGACAAGCATGCAAAGTGACTCGTCTATATCAAGGTGTGGAAATGATTCCATTGAAATGGATCCTGACTGGTGCTACCCCTCGGACAGTGTATCAACCTCTGACATGGAAGAGACAGTAGAAGTGGATGAAGATGAAAGGATGATAAGTGAGCCGAAGTACATAGTGTTTGAGTCTTGCCTGGATTCGCTACTGTTGAAGTTGACTTGTCCCCAATGCCAAACACCTGCCGTGGAAATTGAAAAAAAATCTAAGATCGGTTCTTGTGTGTATGTGAAGGTATCCTGCATCAGTGGTCATAAAGTACTGGAGTGGCAAAGTCAACCAGTGTTGGGACGGATGCCGGCGGGCAACTTACTACTTGCGTCCTCTGTTCTGTTTAGTGGCAGTACATATGCCCACATTGCTCGATTTTGCGCATACCTTGGAGTGGAATTTATCAGCGAGACTACCTTCTACACTATCCAACGACAATATTTGTTCCCTGTATTACAGCATACCTGGACACAGCATCAGAATAGGTTACTGGCAAATGAAGACAGGAAAGAGATACGGTTAGCTGGAGACGGTCGATGCGATAGTCCTGGATACTCAGCAAAGTACTGTTGCTATACCATGATGAATCTGGATTCGGGATATATAATCGATTTTGCAATAGAGCAGGTTTCCATGGGAGTGACTTCTGTGGCACTGGAGAAAAAAGCGTTTAAGAGGTGCATGAATAACTTGAAGGGTAAGAATATGAAAGTCAGCCTGGTGGCAACAGATAGACATCGTGGAATTGGATTTGTAATGCAAGGAATTCCCAGAAGTTGAACATCAGTTTGATGTTTGGCATATGTCGAAAAGTTTAACTAAGAAAATAATGGAAGCAGGAAAAAGGCAGGGTAAACGGGACTTACTACGGTGGTGCCACAGCATTTCAAATCACCTTTGGTGGTGCGCAGAAACATGTGATGGGGATGGAGTACTTCTGGAAGAGAAATGGCTGTCATTGTTGTACCATGTGACAGACATACACAGCTGGAGTGGGGCAAAGAAGTTGTCATGCTGTGAACATGAGATGCCAATCGTTGACGGAGATGAAAAGAAGTGGCTTGAAGAAGATGATGCGTGTCACAGTGCCCTGAAGAGGATAGTTACAAACAGAGTTTTTCTAAAGGATTTGAAGCAAATCACCAAGTTCTGTCACACTGGCAACCTTGAGGTCTTCCATGCATTGCTATGCAAGTACTGCCCCAAGTTCGAGCACTTCAGTTATGCAGGGATGAAAGCTCGTGTCATACTTGCCATCATGGATCATAATGAAAACCTTCATCGTGAACAGGCTGTGGTGAAATTCCCGAACAGCACGTCAGCAGCAATAGGTGAACCTAGATTCAAAATTGTGTACCCAAAGGCAAAGCAGGAATGGGTTGCTAAACCAATATTTGAGAAGAGAAAGTTTGACTACATCTATGACTTGATGATGGAAGTGCTAAGAGCCAAACGAGGGAATCTGGAAATTGAACCCATGTCCATACCAGCCCATCCAAAGAACATCGCAAAGTGTGAGCGTCCAGAGAAGAGTGCAGTGATTGCAAGACACATATCAAGATTTGGGAAAAATCATTCGAAGCCTGGATAATGGAGTAGCATCTATCGACTGGGTGAGTACCGTGTCTTACTATTTCTCTGAGGTAGATGTGTAGTTTTGAGTGCAGGTAATGACTGTTGGTGGTAGAGAACAACATTCATTATAGATGAATGCGGGTTGTTGCAGTCATTTGAGGGTCTGCCAGATGACCTTGCACATACCACATTGAAGATGTTATATTACTAAAGTGGCACCAGTGAGTGGACTTTTATGTGCATAGTGAATGGAGAAAATGAGGGAGTGGCTGTTGATGGTAGCATAAATCTCGTAAGCAAGAATTTAGTAATAGTGGTGAAAGGGCAGACATAATAGCCCTATTTTTTTGTGTATTTCTAGTACATGGTTTTGGGAGTAGACTTTGACTCTTGCTATATAGTGCCCTCATATGTATTGCTGTGTTCTGGTGTAATACCGTGGTGATTGACATGTATGAGTTTTTCTGGTGGTTGGAAACAAGTGGGCCATTGAGACTTTGAGAAACGTGTATTCTCAAAATGTGTACATGAGTCAGTGTAGTTGAATGACTTGTAAACCATACTATTAGCAGTCAGTGTGGTAATGCAGGTATGTGTTATGTGCTCTGGAAAGATTGATTGGTATGCTGTATATGTGAATTACATTTAACTCAGAATTATTAAATGGTATGTAGTAGCGAGGTCTGAGGTGAAATTTGTACGAGGTCTGAGGTGAAATATTGTACTTTGAAATTGCACTTTTGTAATCCGTGCAGTTTGGGAGTTCAGCCACACCCGTGAAGTGGTAACACTGAGTTAAAGAATATGTCCCTATATCCTAGTATGTCACAGTTGGTTAATGTGATCTTGAATGTACCTGTTAATGGTAGTTGATGTGAAATGATTGTCATGTGAATTTATTGTTTAGTGAGAATCAAAAGCATGGGCAATGGGAAGAGTTGTCTCCATTGCAATGGCGTGCTGACATTCCATTAAATATTGTGTAAGACGCATATGAATATAGTGTGTGTGTGTGTGTGCTTGTGTGTGTGTGTGTGTGTGTGTGTGTGTGTGTGTGTGTGTGTGTGTGTGTGTGTGTGTGTGTGTGTGCTTGTGTGTGTGTGTGTGCTTGTGTGTGTGTGTGTGTGTGTGCTTGTGTGTGTGTGTGTGTGTGTGTGTGTGTGTGTGTGCTGTGTGTGTGTGTGTGCTTGTGTGTGTGTGTGTGTGTGTGTGTGTGTGTGTGTGTGTGTGTGTGTGCTTGTGTGTGTGTGTGTGTGTGTGTGTGTGTGTGTGTGTGTGTGTGTGTGTGTGTGCTTGTGTGTGTGTGTGTGCTTGTGTGTGTGTGTGTGCTTGCGTGTGTGTGTGTGTGCGTGTGTGTGTGTGCTTGCGTGTGTGTGTGTGCTTGTGTGTGTCTATATATATATATATATATATATATATATATATATATATATATATATATATATATATATATATACACTTTGATTCCTGCTGCTTTCTGGTCTCTGAAAGATACTGTGTATGTTATGCATTTCGCGTGCTGGCTGTTGGTGAAGCGTCTCCTAAGTTATGTGATGGTTGCTACGCCTGTTTTGTTTGAAGAGTCTGTCATTAATTGCAGTAGAGCTGCAAAACTGTTTGTTTATCTTATCCCAGTCATCCGATGTGTATTTACTCGATTGGCAATGTGTCGATGGAACTAGCGTAGATGCTGCCGGTATTCGTAAATGTTTTGAACAGTGAAGTCGGTGTATATATTTCCCATACAAGAGATAATGTTAAAGACAAATCATGATTTTGTGGCTTGTTTGAGAAAATACACGGAATAGTAATAATACTTTCCTAGTTTGGTGGCATTGTGTGTAAATGAGTTTTATTTTTACTCAGTTGTGTTGCAAAGGTGGAGTAGTGTGTGGATTTATCCAAAAGCTGTTGGCACTATGGGATGGCAAAGTGTATTGCTGCTTATGAACAATCTGTAGAGCAGGAACGATAGCTTTTCACGAAGGATGTGCATTTTGCCTCTACAGTATGTAGATGGATTGCTGATTCTGTACATTAATTGTAATGGTGTTTGATGCATCAATCGTAATCATCGTAGGTGGTGTAGTACCTATGAAGCTGTCAGTTTGGCAGGATTCTGTATAGAAAATCTTAATCATTTTTCTTTTGATAATCTTACAAGTGTAAAATCACATAGTTAATGGCAACCAGATCAGTGCTTACAGGTTGGAAAGGACTGTGTATGTGATGCATAACTCTGAACAACTTTTTGTTATTATACATGTCCGAGTTTGATGCATGATGTGGATGGAGATATTAAGTATTTGTGCTTTTTGCTGACTGACGGGTTAGGGTGAATTAAGGCTAATAGTGTTATTTCATGATTAAAATTTTGCACCGGGGGATGTTTAGCTCTCATGGCTGCTGCTGTTTGTATCCTTGTTTAATCCACGAAATTTAAGCTGTAAAAGACCCATTATAACAAGTGCTTCATCAAGTCAGAATTTTTTTCATACTGTTCTACCTGATGGGTACAGTGGTTGCTATCTCGAACTCCTTGATTTGGAATTGATTTAAATGCACTGCTACTTCCGTGAACACCCATGCGTGTCACTCACAGATCTTTGCCAACATGCCTACCCATATACTCCACAGCCATATCCAGTGTTACCATTTTGTCTGCCTTTCAACACAGGTGATCAAACCACTCGATGTATGTAATTTCTGTAATTGGACCTAATTTGTGTCCTGCTGTGATGTCCTCACCCTTGTCCTGTGTCAGTGTGCACCCTAGCAACTTTGGACGTTGGTTCATTTTGATGACCTGTAGCTTATTCACCTGTCCAACCTATACTACCATAAAGTAGTAACTGTTGCATCACTGTGTTGTACACCTAACATTCAAATAATTTGACATTCGTCTGTGATTGCCTACACCGGGTCATGTGTAACATGCTACTGTGCCCTACTCTGGCTATAGCTGTGACATCTTCAAAAGATCCGTATCCAGAACTACCCCGTCATGCAACTTGATGCACTGTACCTGTTGTGCCATATAACCTGTTTGTATTCACAATATCATATTACATGCAATTACCTTCTATTAGCGCCAATGTTGCTAGAAATTGACAGTGCATTATGGTGCCCTTTGTAGTTGAAGGTCAGTCTGACTGTACTGTCATATTGTCTTTTTGCAGTAGCTTGGTTGATCTGTCCCCTGCACCCTGCTATTGTCCATGAACAGTATGAGCTGCTGCGAGAACAGTGTATTGGGACACTTGTCATAATTATTTCTGCTAGTTAAAGAATGGCCATTTGGAGTCTGCCCTACTTTCCGGATTACTCTTGAGTATGTGCATCACTGCAAACATAGTGCCAGTCATGCTTCATTCTTATCTCTAAATATTTGATCTCCCATCCATATTTGATCTCCCATCGCACAATCACCCTCTCCAGTAGTGGCATGCTATGTACCGTCTTTGATGCCTTTAACTCCCACAGTTGTCGGGGTCAACTTAGAATTTTGAGAACTGTATTTTTTTGGCAAGTTATGGCTCGTGCTTTGGACCGGATTCCTCTCTTGTGGGTGAGTTTGTAGTGATGAATTCTACCAAAGTGCCTCCTCTATACGAGGAATCAAGTCAAGCTGCATTTGAAAATCATGGCTTGGCTCCTTTCAAGGCATTTGGCATTCAAAAGTGTGGAATGGCTTCTTGTTGAGCCACCCCTGTGTACTCTGGCAGTAGTCAAATCCTGTTGTGTGCCCTGATAATGGCATTAGTCATCCATTATAGATCGTCCTGTTCTGCTACTTTCTGCAGTCTGTTCTGCTGCTTTCTCCAGTGGGTCCTGCAGAAACAGTCTGCGCTGTGACAATCGGTTAATGTCATGTGGAATGTACCTGTTAGTGGTAATGTATGTGAAATGATAGTGTGGTTAAGTTATTGGTAGTGAGATTATTAAAAGCGTGGGCAATGGCAATAGTTGCATGTAACGTCTCCCATTTCATTGTGGTGTTGACATGCATGTAACCCCCCCATTTATTAGGGGTGCTGACATGCCGTTTAGTGTATGAGACGCATTTGAATATAATCATAAAATCCAAACAGATGTCAATATACAGCTGTATAACGTTATCACACTAATGTTATTTTCTGTCAGCAAAATGGTGAAACCATACAACCGTTATGCTTGAAAGCTCCAGGGGATATTTGGCAACTGAGCTGGTCACTTACTGATGTGATTAGTTATATTGCTGCTAATTTTTTTCACTGACTAGACCTCATCGCTGTCTTGATCTGCTATTGAACCAGGTGAGGAGTATTAGTATATGCCAAAGATAGTTGCCTTGCTGCTGTGTCCGGGTCTTAGAAAGATACTGTGTTATGTGTTTTTTTTGGTCTGGATGTTGGTGATGCGTCTTCTAAGTGATGTAAAGGTTCCTCCGCCTTTTGGCTTTTAAAGGCCTGTCATTAAGTTCAATAGAGAAGCATAACTGTTGCTCTTATCCTAATCAGCAGATGTGTATTTACTAGATTGAGAATGGCACAATGGAACTAGCATAGCTATGGTTGGTAATCCTAAATGTTAGAACAGTGAACTAAGTGAATGGTATCTTTGCCATGCATTAGATCATGTATGTAAAGACAAATCATTATGCTGTGCCTTGTTTCTTAACATACACAGAATAGTAGGAAAACTTTCCGAGTTTGGTGGCATTGTGAGGAAACTTGTTTATTTTACTTGTGTTGGAAAGGTGTAGTAGCATGTGGATTTATCCAAAATGTGTAGCAAGTGTATTGCTGCTTATGAACAGTCTGTCTGCAGAACAGGTACTATAGTTTTTCATGAAGAATGTGGATTGTAGCTCGCACAGTATGTACATGGATTGCTGATACTGTACTGTTATTGTAAAAGAGGGTTGATGCATCCATCCTAATCGACGTAGTAGGAGGTGTACTAGCTATGAAGCTGTTGTCAGTTTGCCAGAAATCGAAATAGAAAATAGTAGTAATTTTCTCTTTTTGTAATCTAGCAAGTGTAACTTCTATATATAATGGTAACCAGATCCGTGGTTACAGGAAGAAAAGGACTGGGTACGCGATTGAATAATCTTAAAATTTATTATACATGTAAGAGTTTGCTGCATGATGTGGATGGAGATATTTAGTATTTTCATTCTTTGCTAACTGACCGGTTTTGATGAATGAAGGCTAATAGCAGTGGTATTTTAAGAAAAGTTTGCACCGCGGGATGTTTAGCTGTCATGGCTGCTGCTGTTTGTGTCGTTTAATCAAAGAATGTTTAAAATGAGAACACTCGTTGTAACGGGTGCCTTCATCAAAATCCAGAAATTTTTCCTACTGCTATAACTGATGGGTATCGCATTTGCTGTAGACTCCTATTTTTTAATTGATTTTTAGGGACTGCTACTTTTGTGAACACACATGCTTGTCAGTCACTGATTTTTGGAAAAATGCCTTCCCGTATACGTCACTACAAAACCAAGCATACCATACTGTCTGTTTATCAACACAGGTGATGAAACCAGTCTTGAGGTGATGTTTTTAATATTTTCTGTAATTGGAGCTACATTGGGTTGTGCTGTTATGTGCTCATTCCTTGCCCTGTATCAGTGTGCACCCTAGCAACTTTTTCAGCCAGTTAATTTTCATCACCTGTAGCTTATTCACCTGTTCAAAGTATAATGGCAATTGTTCTTTACCATATAGTAGTAAAAGTTGCACCACTGTGTTGTACACCTTAATGTTCATATAATTTGGTTTTCTTGTGTCATTGCCTACACCAGGTCATGTATAATGGTCTACTGTGGCCTGCTGTGGCTATAGCTTTGACATCTTCAAAAGACTGTTATCCAGAACCACCCTGCCCTGATACTTGATGCAGTTTACCTGTTGAACCATACAACCTCCTATCTGTATTCACCAATTCATATTACATGCAATTACCTTTCATTACTGCCAGTGTTACTAGAAATTAACAGTGCACTATGCTGTCCTTTGCTGAAGTTCAAGCTCAGTCTGCCTGTACTGTCATATTGTCTGTTTACAGCAGCTTGGTTGATCTGTCCCCTTCAACCTGATGTCTATTGTCCATGAACAGCATGAGTATCAACGTGAACAGTGGTTGCTGGGGACACTGTCATAAGCATTTATACAAGTAAAAGAATGGCCATTAGGAGTCTGTGCTATTTTCCTGCATCGGCTCGTATGTGCATCACTGCAAACATTGTGCCATTCAAGCTTCAGCCTTATCTGAATAAGAATTTGTTCGCACAACCACCCTCTCCAGTAGTGGCATGCAATGTAGCTTTTGTCCACTGTACTTTATTGGCAAGTTAGGGCTCTTGCTGAGGGCCAGCTGTTTCACTTGGGGATTAGTTTGGAGTAATGAATTTTAACCAACTGCATCCTCCATAGTCTGAATAAGTCTAGCTGTGTTTGTAAATTATGGCTATGCTCCTTACACGGAATTTGGCATACAAAAGTATGTAATCTCTTCACTTTCCTGTTGAGCCACCCATGTGTACTCTGGCAGTAATCAAATCCTGTTCAGTGTGCACTGAGAATGGCAGTGAAGACATCCATTATAGATGGTCATGTTCTGATGCTTTCTCCAGTTAGTCATGCAACAGCTGTCTGCACTCTTTCCCTCACTTTCAAAATGCCCAGATGTCATGAATAGTCTGACATTCTGAATACTGTCATATTATTACACTGCAGTCGGGCATGATTGAGTCACAATTGATGTCAGACTGCTTTCAGAAGAGCACTTGCCACAATTCCTACATTGCAGCCATATGCTCCACCAGAGCAGTATAGTGGGGGATGTCAAATGAGTATAAGCAGGAATAAATTAGACTAGATAATGTAATGCAATCATGAGGGATGTCAGAAGTAATACATGTATGGCAGTCCCAAAAAAGGTGAAACAGGAGCACATGTTCAGTGAACAGCCCACGGGTACAATCTGCTACTGACAGATGGATTTTGGATGACTCGTTTGCCCACAGTTTCAATTTGGGACTTTTGAGCATGTCTCTGTAATGCACACAGTCTGTCATGTGCAAGACTGTATTTGTTTAGCAATTTTAATTGTGTGCAAGATTTTAACCTTTTATGTAGGTAAATGAGAGCAGTATACACAGAGGTACATGTTGTATGGTAACTAGAGAGAAATAGAAATAGTTTAACTTGCGGACACAGACAAAAAGGTAGCTATTGTGTGTGGGAGCTGGTTTGGATACATAGCTTGCATAGAAGTAACTGCCAGTGATGCGTTTCCGTGCCTGTAGCAAGCAATAATAGCCAGATTAGCAGGTATAAAAACAGTGACACCGGTGTCCTGGGAAATGAGGAATTCATACTTAATGACAATGCTATGTTTAATGTTTGATTGTGTTCAGTGTAACCTCCATTGATGGACTATAACAGAGTAGTGACAATATTTGTTGTGTGAATGTTACAGTATGTAGATGTCTGGACTTGCTATGTTTGTTGCAGCTGCAGATTGAAAATATTACTTACCTGGAAATCAATAGTCTGAGTATGGTGCTTGACTTCAGCTGGTGATTGTGGAAGGCTGATTAGCTGCAGGTGTGTTCTGATAGTTTTGAGATGACTGTGGCTAGGGCTGCAGCTGCAAGTATCGTTGTGGTGTGAATGGACCTCTGTGATGCTGGCTACCGTGAAGTGGTACAGAGGCTTGTCACAATGGTGCAATGTTGAACATTTGCACTTTGTAACCAAAAGCCAGCTTGTGTGGATGCCTACAGAGTGGGTAAGTATTGGTCTGCATGGATTGGTACATAATGTAAAAGTTGAGTACTGTTTGTGAAAGCTAACTTTTTATGACCCGGAATAAGTGACAGCTTGAGGAGACTGACCAGGAAAATTACGAGGTTGTCTACATTTTACGCATTGATGACTGATGCTAGCTAACTGATGTATTGGACGAGCTACAAACACTTACTCATGTCCTGGAAAGAATGACTACAACTCTGGCACCCAAAGGATTAGGTTGTGGCATCTACATGGAATGAAGGTAAGGGGTATCTTTTCTATATCAGTCTTATTCTGGTAGTTGAGTAGAACTGTTAACATCTCAATGTTATGAGCTGTTCTCCATGCAGGACTGTTAATTTGAATGAAATGTAAGCTATTCGGCGGATGGATACAGTAAGTAGCTAATGTGCTATAAATTGTAAGGAACTGAGCGGACGCTATAAACATTTATTTGCTATTGTGTGTAAAATATTTGGGTCTACTTATGGGGCAGTACAGCACTGTGGTGGGGTGGTGCTGCTGAAGCTTTGTGGCATGACAGCCAAACTTTGTCCCGTTTGCTTCTATGGTAAAGCGGCTTCCGTGTAGACATGCGCGAAGGGTCGTACCTTTGAAGGTTGTATCCAGGCAGGCAACTCGCCACATATAATTCTTAGGTAGAATGGAGTGCCACTGTGGCAACGCCTAACCGAAAATCCAGAAGACCCAAGTTATGGATAACCATATTTCAAGATTTAATGCTCAAGGTTGAAGGAGATATTGAGCTTGAGGTAATACTCAATGAGAAGGAACTTAGTCACAATTGGGAAGGAACTTGTGAAGTTGCATGGTCAGTATGCAGGCCATACCACTCCACAGGACACTGGTATGAGTAGGCTAAAACGTAAGGGAGTTTATCCTTCTAAACTAATGCTTTGGATTTCGAGAGAAGCGTTTGTAGATGCAGGTTCAGAGGATAAATGTTAATATTCAAATTGTCAGTCAAGGTTTGTGATGTAGTCTGGCAGTGTTTCATAGCCTAGTATGAACCTATCTGCCCTGGGGCATTTATAAGCCTAGCCAGAGTGTGCGTGGCTTTCACCACCCCTTAGGATGAGAATACTATAACCATTAGTTTGCTGTGCCTCTGTCCAGCAGTGATACAGAGATGATTGACGGGTTAAACCTACGATCTCCCATCCACTCGTCAAGATTTCTCTTGAACAGAGTCAGTGAGGGGCTCTGCCTCAACTGGACTGGGATTCTGTTCCATAGTGTAGGTAGTCTCTGGGTGATGAATCTGTCCCTCCAGCACGTCCTATTTATATCCGTGTTGAGGTTTAAGTCTCTTGCTCTCGTGGCTCTGGTGGATTTGGATTTGTTTAGGTGGAGCATGTCCATTTAATTCCGGGTTGGACATGGCCTTGTATGTCGGGCACAAATCACCTCTGAGCAGACTGTATGCAACTGAATAGAGCTGGAGTTTCTTCAGTCGGGCATCGTATGACATATGTTTGAGAACCTTTATCCTTTTGGTGAGGAACTTTTGGGGTCTTTCCAACTGCTGCAGGTGTCGGGTAAGGTAAATTCCGAATGGGGCGTTTTACTCAATCATTGGTCTAAGTGAAGAGTACAGTGGGTACAATGACCTCAACTGATCTGGATGTGAATCCCTTCATGATCAGGTGGGCAATGTAGAAGGTCTTCCGAACCACTTTGGCAAGGTCAGTGTAAAAAGGTTACTGTCAACTTGGGTCCCCAGGTCCCTGATAACCTCTTCCGTGTTTCATGGATTACCACCTATGTGGTAATTAGGGGTTACCTTGTTTTTCCCAAAGGGTATGACTATACATTTTTTGGCATTTAGCTGAAGGCCATGGCTCTGGCACCAGTTATCCATTTCTATGATACCTGTCTGGAGGATGTCTGTGTCTGATGGAGTGTCAATTATGGTGACCAGTTTGCAGTCATCTGCAAATTTTGTCAGCCACAATCCTCCAATGTTTGCCTGCCTGCACTTCAGAAAAATAAATGCCGAACAAAAGGGGGCTCAGGACTGAGCCCTGTGGGACACCGCTCTTGACCGGCTTAGTCTGACATGGCACCAGCAACTCTAACCCTGTGTGTTCTGTCCTTGAGCCAGTTTGCAACACATCTTGTGACATATGGGTTTACATGTAAGCTGGTGAGCTTTTCTATGATGCCCGAGTGGGGTATTGTGTCGAATGCTTTTGCTAGGTCAGGGAAGGCTGTGTGAACTGCCTTACCCTCATCAATGGCCTTGGTGACTGTTTCGAAAAAGTCGACCAAGTTCAAGAGGCAGGATCTGCCCTTGACAAAGCCAAATTGGGTAGGATCCAGTGTCTGTAGGTCCACAATGTCTTTGAGTTCCATTATGATCCTCTCCATAGCTTTGCAAACATGGCTCGTCAAGCTTATGGGGCGGTAATTTCCAGGGTCCGTAGAAGCACCGCCTTTGTGGAGTGGGACCACAGTTGCCGTACGCCATTCTTTGGGTATGTATCCTGTAGTAAGGCTAAGATTAAACAGCAGCCTTGTGTGGGTTTAGTTCCTCATTGAGTTCATGTAGCACACAGCCGGGGACTATAGCACACAGCCGGGGAAATGTAAACATGGTGATTTATAAAGCCACTGGTTACAAGATCTGTGTGTTGCCAAACAATCCAATAAGTAGGTTGATTTATGTAGGCGGCACTGTTTAAACAGATTTGGTACCATGATAGTATAACACCACGGATTGCTTGCAGCAACTAAAAAACTGAGAGCAACAGTTTTCTATAGACAATTGGCAGCTGGGTGAAGGCATGGTACGGGTTGCAAGTACATAGTCCCATGCTTTGGTGAACCATGTTAAGGTGCGTGAAAATGAATGGACAAAACTAGGCTGGCAAATGTGAATAGGCCTGTGACACTATAGCAATGTAAAGGACCTTTCCATGACAGGGTTATAGTGATAAAAATATTGCGGAATTTGAATTAATACAGTTTATTGAAACAAGGAGAGGAATGAATTTGGTCCAGAAGTACCAAATCTGTGGATAATGTCCTTCCATATCAGGGCTTGGTTATTATACTGGCATTGCACTTGAGTAAAAATTGACTGTGTAATGCTGAATGGAGAGAAAGTGAATAAGTATTGCATTTTGTTTGAGATAGTAAAGTCTGGACAAAGTTGATGCATGCAGTGGCCTCTGTATGATAGATATTTATCTTGATGGCCTTTTACTAAGCATTCTTGACTATAACTGACCTGGAACCTTCAGACTGGACCCACGATGGTGAATGGGGTGTTACAAGAGGAAAGGGTAAAGGTACAGCAGTACTTGACAGACTTGCTAAGCTGATGTGCTGGGTATATTTTTAAGAAGAAATTTACAGAGTCAGCATAGCTAATTTGTTATTATGAATAGAGGAAACATAAATATGTAGTGACGCACTGAATGCTGACTGGTAAGTTGACGTCTAACAGTATTGACAAGTGCCTAATTTAGGATTGGGATTGTGGTTCTTTTGTATGCAATTGTCCTCTAAGACTATATGCTTTATGTCCACATGCAGTGTTTTGCGTACAAGTAATTAAGGGATTTTCAGTAGAGCAAAAATGTGAAGACCTGCATTGCAATACTGCTGTGGACAAATTAACTTCAATTACATTTTGGTGCAGCAGTGAGCATTTTAAAACAAATACTGAAAGTAACATGGTGTTTACTGATTAATGCTTAAAGTGCAATGTCCTAGAACTGTGCGATTTTTCTTCACTGCAACATTGCAAATGTTTGGTAACTACAGTCAACAGGAACCATGAGAATGTGAGATCAAAATGCTTGCAAAACAGTGCCTCATGAATGTGCTTTAAATTGTAAGGAACTGAGAGCTGAGTCGATACAATTTATTTGCAAAAGTGTGTTTCAAATATTTGGCTCTACTTATGTGCAACAGCAGCACTGCGGTGGTGATGCTGCTATAGCATTGTCGCATGACAGACTAACTTTGTCCCGTTTGCTTCTCGGGTAAAGCATCATCCATGTAGAGACATGCGTGAAGCGGTGTACCTTTGAAGGTTGTATCAAGGCCGGCCAACTCACCACATAAAAATCTTCGTAGACCAGAGTTCGGCTGTGGCAACGCCTAACCACAGCCGAAGACCCAAATTATGTGTAACCATATTTCAAGATGTAACTTGAATGACTAAGATATTGAGCTTGAGGTACTACTGACTCAGAAGGAACTTATGAAGTCAGGATTGGTTAGGAACTTGTGAAGTCGCATGGTCAATATGCAGGGCAGTAACACTAATGAGTTGGCCAAAACTGAATTTAGTTTATCCTTCTAAAAATATGCTTTGGATTTCGTGGAGAAAATGTTTGTAGATGCAGATTCAGAGGCTAAATGGTAATCTTCAAAATGTGAGTCAAGGTTTATGATGTAGTCTGGCAGTGTTTCTTGTGATGAAATGTAAGCATGGTGATTATAAAGCCAATGGTTGGTGGTGTATTACACTCGTTACAAGATCTGTGTGTTGACAAACAATCCAATAAGTAGGTTGATTTATGTAGGCGGCAGTGTGATAAAACATATTTGGTATAGTGATAAAGTCTGACACAACAAATTGCTTGCATCAACTAAAAAAATAAGTTGCTGAGCAACAGTTTTGTATAGGCATTTGCCATCTGGGTGAAGGGTTGGTACGGGTTGCAAGTACATAGTCCCATGCTTTGGTGAACCATGTTAAGGTGCGTGAAAATGAATGGACATAACTAGGCTGGCAAATGTGAAGAGGCCTGTGACACTGATAATGTAAAGGAACTTTCCATGACAGGGTTATAGTGATAAAACATTGCAGGATTTGAATAAATGTAGTTTATTGAAATAAGGAGAGGAATGAATTGTGACCAGAAGTACCACATCTGTGGATAATGTCCTTCCATGTCAGGGCTTGGTTATTATAGTGCATTGAACAGAGTAAAAATTGACTGCTGTGTGTAATGCTGTATGGATAGAAAGTGAATAAGTATTGCATTTTGCCTGAGATAGTAAAGTCTGGACAAAGTCTGTACATGCAGTGGCCTCTGTATGATAGGTATTTATCTTGATGGCCTTTTACTAAGCATTCTTGACAATAACTGACCTGGAAGCATCACACAGCACCCATGATGGTGAATGGGATGTTACAAGAGGAAAGGGTAAAGGTACAGCAGTACTTCACAGACTTGCTAAGCTGATGTACTGGGTATACTTTTAACGAGAAATGTACAGAGTAGGCATATCCAACTTGTTATAATTAATGGGAGGAAACATAAATGTGTAGTGACACACTGAATGCTAACTGGTAAACTGAGGTGTAACCGTATTGACAAGTGCCTAATTTAGGATTGGGATTGTGGTTCCTTTATGCACTTGTCCTCACAGACTATATGCTTTATGTCCACATGCAGTGTTTTAAGTCCAAGTAATTAAGGAATTTACAGTAGAGCAAAAATGTGAAGACCTGCATTGCAATACTGCTGTGGACAAACTAACTACAATTAGATTTTGGTGCAGCAGTGAGCATTTTAAAAAGTCCGGAAAGTAACATGGTGTACTGTTTACTGCAAAAGTGTAATGTCCTAGAACTGTCCGATTTTTTTCTTCACTGCAGCAGTCAAAAGGTTTGGTACCTACAGTCAACAGGAAGGTATGAGAATGTGAGATCAAAATGCTTGCAAAACAGCGAGATCAAAATGCTTGCAAAACAGTGCCTCATGAAGTGCTATTGAGCATGGATAGTAATTTGACAGCCTGTGGTGTAGCTAAAACAAATGTCCCACTGTGAGTAAGACTGGAAGAGGTAAGCAGACAATTAGTCAAGACTCCTGCTGTGAAATGTCAATCACAGCCATAAGCAGCTCAAATTACCTTCAGTTCTCTGTCAGCTAGGGAGGTGGTGTGAAAGGGGAAGGGGAGATGATTAGAAGAGCTACAAGCCAAGGATAACAAAAGACTTCAAAATTAGCAAGTGTAACAAGAAGCTGCAGGAAAAAACTTTGAAAGTCTGTTCTTTGGAATTGCAGCTGCTTGTAGTGTAATTAGCCACTGAAAAGCAACCATTGTTTGGTAAAAAGTTTGTGATTGAAGTTACAGAGTGGATGCATGCTAAGTGTGAATACTGTGACAGCAACTGTGGAACAGGGCAGGCTGCGTGATGTCATGGTTTTGAGACAAATACTGAATTGTGGGATAGCAGGAGACTTAGTAAAACTTAGAAACAATTTCAACATGCTAGCCCCCATGTGGCAAGAGTATAAAATTACGTATAAAAATTTCAAAAAAACTGTAAATGGTCCCAGAGTGCTGTTAAAATAAAGGAAATATCAAAACTTGATGAAATAGACATGTTTTTTCAGTCTGTGGGTGCGGTTCTCCTTTAAGGAACTGTTTTACCTGGTGATGCAACACCAGAAGATAAGAGTGGTGAGGTAAAGGTACTGGAAGGGGGATGGGAAAATACCAGATGAAAGCTAATAGGTGCTATTAAAATGTAGGTAGTCGAATGGGGGTGGGTGGAATTATCTCAGATGAAAGCAGATAGGCTCTAGAAAGTGGGGGAGTGGCTATAGTACTATAAATTTAGAGGTACTGGGGGCGGGAGTAAATATAGTATATAAATATAGTATATACATGGATCTATGTCAAAATAATGAAATTACAAAAGCATGAACCTGAAAATATCAAGACCACAACCTCAAAATGTTAAAATCACGAAAATTTCAAACAAACCAGAAAATAATGAATCCCAGATCAAAATTAAAAAATGCAGCATACACTAACGTGAAATGTACAGACATAACCCTCAGATGGAATAGATCAATTTGTGATCTCGTCCATCAACGCATAAATCTACTAATGAAACTAAAGTAATGCTGAAAAAAAAAGAGTTAATTTAGGAAATTCAAGAAATGCAATAACTTAACCATAGCATATAATCACATTGCAAAATAATCATAAGAGGATATACAAATGAATAGTGATCAACACCAGCAATACACAATGAAGACTCACATCCTTAGTAACATAGCAACAGCGCTGACAAATTCAATACTTTTCCCTCCTCCTCCTTCCTAGTACTTCAGCAAAGTACTCATGTCGAGCCCTAGCTTATGTTTCTTAGGAGAAACGGGATGACTGGTGCTCGTTCATAATTACAGCTCCTCTAATGTACTTTGATCCTGTACCAAAACATTCATAACAGAAAGAAAATTCAGAGATACAGTGTCCTAACAGGCATCTCTCACCCTTCTATGTCATGCTTTCACTGAATTTTTGTTAAGGAGCAATAGCAGTTTATTAAGCTGACAAACATTCCCAAATCCTCCTCTTTGGCAGCAAGTTATGTCTGTCTCTCTCATGCTGGCGTATTCAGCATTTTTTTAAATTTCAGTATTCTGGGATTCATTATTTTCTGTTTTGTAGTTTTAAACTTTAATGATTTTAACATTTCAATGTTGTGATCTTGATGTTTTCAGGTTCATGCTTTTGGCGTTTTGCTATTTTGACAGACTCATATGTATACATGTGTGGCTGCACTTAGGACTAGGCAATGACATATTTACTGGATATGTGTGGTAATTTTATTTGGGCAAGAGTCTGCAAGACTGCAGACAGCTGTGCACATAAACTAAGGACAGCTCCACGCCCGTCTGCATTCCACATGGTGTGATCACCTGCCATGGGTACTCCTGCTGGGGACACTCACTCATATTATCACTAGCATCATATCCCTGCTCCTTCCAATAGGGTTTTGTTGAGCATTGCAAAAGCCTCTGGGAAACAATGGAGTCCAGGAATGATCCTATGGCCATAATACTGTTGTCTATGCTGACACACATCTGTGGCCAAATCCTTGCTGGCTCTAGCCACTGCCATCACTGGTACTTTACACCACAGGATTGCTCATGACGGGAAGCATGTGTGTACCGGGTCTATATAAGAAGACCGAAAGATCTAAATAGCGAACGCTACAACATCGAAAAGACCTGACCTCGAACTTGCTATTGTGGGGGGCTGTGCCCCCCAAACACCCCGCTAAATATATATACCAACCCAGAGATCACACTACAGTGAGGAAAGGGCAAATATTCCAATCTTCACTGTACCGCGATCTGACAAACAGCACTTTGAGGTTCGTTTTGTTCGACGTTGTCAGCGTTCGCTATTTAGATCTTTTGGTCTTCTGATATAGACCTGTGTGTACCCCATGAAGCCCGTATAGTACAAATATCACAAAACAACTGCCAAAGTTGGGGTATCACAATATCCCATCACATTCCAGAGATGGGTACACTGCTGAGCTGTGCAGGGTAGAGCACTTGTGTATGCTTTTCTCAAAGGTCCTGTTCCACCAGTTCAAAAATGTCTGTTGTCCCGGGGACCCTCTAGACCAACTATGTCCACTCATCATAAGGGTTCCAATGCAGAGGCCTGCAGTGCCTGCCATCAATGGATTGCCTCAGTGCATCTGCCTGCAGTAGTTCCCCACTCAGTCAACAGTGAAAATGAATAAGGACAATAACGACCCTGTAACCCTGCCACCCCCACTGTATAGACAGGTGTGTGTGTGTGTGTGCGCGCACATGTGTCTAGGCACCTGTGCAAATGATTATGATTGTGCCCTACACCACTGCTCCTTCCTGTGTAGTGAAAGTGCATATGTCTGAAGTAGTGCAGCACAACTATGTACTGCCCCACACTGCTTGCACTGAACACTGCATGCATTATATTGGACTGTGCAACTCTGTGCTGTCACTGCTTACATGCCAGGGTCCACAGAAGTGGACCAGACACTTCTGCTTCACAAGCACTACTATATACTGAATACACCACCATCTGGAGTATGTGGTACAACTGATTGTTGCTGTCCATTGCCATCATGGTCGATGCTGAAGGATATTGCGGTGGTGGAAGAGGTTGGTCTTGCCACTGTGGGCAGGGAGGGTCTCTATAATAATGGCTGGGCTTATGTTTCCTTAGGATCATATTACACAAGAAGCAGCATGTATGAACAGCAGACAGGCTGCATCAGGTTCATCTGCAGTGTCTCCTTAGATGTGTCTAAGCAGTTGAACCAGGATCTCAGCAGAATGAACGCTTCCTTTTACTATATTCCTGAGCACAGGAAGTAGAACACAGAAGTTCATCCATTGTTTGTGGATTCCATATAGGCATCTGTGATGCCCCTGTACTGGCCCAGCAATCAAGAAGCCTCAATCCTCACCATTGGCAAAAACTAGGGGACGTACACATTGGGAGGATGACAAGTACACACAGTAAAGTACAATTTCCCTTAAGAGCACAAAGAGATCACAGTCTGGGGCTGGTTTCTTCCTCTTTCTCCAGATCCCCAACAAGACTCCCCACTGGCACAGCTATAGGGTTAAGATCTCAGCTGAGGGGCCAAGCCAAGACCTCCAGAACCCTCTCTGTCCAACAAGTGCTTTGTGTCCCTGCCCAAGTAGCTGACACACACACAAACACTTTGAGATTTGATTTATATATAAAAACACATGCACACCTGGAGAAAGCTGACAGGTTTTACTAGCTATGCCTCCTTTTGCCCAGACTATAAGGTAGTTTTCCAGTGAAACTAACCCCTTTTATCAGCTACTATAAGGCCCTTACAAAGGGTTCCAGTCCTACTGTGTAATGTTACTGTATTCAAATGGTAGGTTTGACCAAGCGCCAGGCTATTAGGAGTAGCCTGTACAGTGTCATCAAATACATATGCCAGTACTGTAAGAGCTTAAATATGTCTCACAAATATCAGACACAAAGACAGGTGAAATACATTTAATAATAAAAAAACAAGACAATACTCAGTAACTCAACGCAGTGACTTCAGAGTTGAAAATCACAGGAAACATTTTAAAACATTGCAGGACAGTCTCAAATAAATACACAAAACATTGAAACTAATCTTTACTATATTCCTATCTATATCTAAAAAATTACTATGCCTTAAATCTTACTTACAGCAAGGCAAATGCAGATGGTGATGAGTGGATGTTTCCAGGTCAAAGACAAAATACAAAAATGCACAGTCTCTCTCAGAGAGTTCTTAAGTCAATATCACATTTTACTGCTGGGTTAGCCTGGATGACATCACTTTTTGTCACCGGACTTTAGTTCTCAGGCTAAAATAGAAACTAATCGAATTTAACATCTTTGTGTTAAAAATGCATTTCGACATATCTCTAAGATGTTTGCAGATCTTGGAAGTCATAAAACAACAAAACACTACATTTTAAACCTAGTAATTACTTTTCTTTCAAGACAATGCAAAAATGTCTAGCTAGACATTCTGTCTGCTTCTGCATTGAAACTGAGAGAGAACATCTCTTGTTTATGGCCCAGCTATAAAGTAACAACCTCAACTATTCTTAAGTTTTGTACGTTAATCGTTCCAGCATGGTATGCTGTGATTACATTCTTGAAGCTGACTACATAACATACAGTTCTGTATAAATCATATCAATGTTCACAAATGAGATAGAATTATTTACAAAATTCCAGATAGCTGTGCTGGCAGTGTGACAGCATCAATCAGCACTTTGGGGGGGGGGGGTTCCTGCATCAAGTGTAACAATCACAGACATGTAGGATACATATATGATGGGGGGAGACAAGCATATGTAATGTCTGTTGCTTTAGGTATATGGGTGCACAATCGTGCCTGCGTGTGGCTCTTAGGATACCATTATGCAAGAAGCAGCAACGGAGACAACCTGTACACCATATGTGGAAAACATCGGCACTGTCAGGGTGCTATGCAAACACAGTGGTAATGAGTGGTATGATCAACCCTACTTGGCAATTGAAAAAATGGCAGCCCTTCCTACTAACGTAACATCAGGTGGGGGGGGGGATTTACTGCCACATGAGTGCAATCTATAGTTCCCAGTAGTTTGGTGAGGCAACAAATATAAAAGTCATATCTGATGGTGGCTCTCTCCCCTGCCATGTTAGGGGATCAGCTGTACATATCCATATGTGGGAGCAATTTACTGAAGGATTTCTTCAGCATTCCACAAGCTGATGCCTGTGATGTACTCAGTACTTCTCCAATTTATCTCTGGAAAATTCCTGCAGCTAGAACACTAAGGGCTACAAGTGCCTTGGTATCCACTGGTATGAGAAGTCCATTAATTCCTCCATTTCCAGTTTGTGGACCATACAGGTTGACCAATGCCTGTAGTATACCTCTGGCCCCTTAAAAACAGTCCTGGACCAGAGTCTGTAATACAAGCATTTGCTGGTGCCACCTGTACCATGCCAACCCTCCCGGGGGAGGGTGTGTGAATGTCAGCAGCACTGAAAAGATGTGGCTGTATAATAGCTGCTGCTGTTTCAAGCCTAAGTGCTAGTTTCATCTACAAAGTTTGATGTGCTTTTTGCTTTTATCCTCAGATGCAGCTACCTTTGCACCTTCACAGACTCTGACTGTAAACTGTGACCTACTTATCTGCATGTCATTATGCATTCATTACGCTGTGCTTCTTCATTTTCAAGTCATTATACAACCCTCTACATACTGCTTTTCCATACCTTTCAACTCAATTTACTCTGTGGGTCTAAGAATTACTACCCAGTTACTCATTCTCGATTTTGATGCAATGAGCTGTAAACTTCAAAACTTCATTACAAATACTGGCTATAATTTCCATTCTTAACATCTAAGGAGGATAATTTATTTATGAATCAGTCTGATTTTACTCTAAGGCTAAAGATGATGGTATCAATGTGTGCTGGATAGGGTATAAACATGGAGAGGGGAACAGAAAGGTCCTACATGCCTGTTAGTATGGCAAGATACTGCCATCACCTCCAGTTCAGCTTTTTTTCTTCATACATTGGTTTATACTACCTGCTCTGTAGGATTATTTTTTTTTTGTATAAAACTGATATCACCACTTCTCCCTGTACAGTGATATTCCTTTCACTATACATCCTTATTGCTCCCTGTACTCCTGCCAATCCGCTAAATGAAATCCAGTCACTAACCCTTCTTACCTGAAAATTACCAGACCACTGTCTTGACTGTTTTGCAGAATATATTTTCTTTATTTGAAACTCATCCTTGCAAGATGAATCAATCAATACCTTAAAGCTTTATTACCAGAATTCCTGCCATTCCGCCCCATTGCTACCTCGTCCTTATTGTAAGCGTCTATCCCTCACTTTAGTCTTCAGCTATTTGATTAGCTAATTCTTTAAGCCTTTAACACCCTTATAAAATTATCACATTTAAACAATGACAAACTTAAAACTACATTAAAAAGAAAAAAATATATATTTTCATCATCATGGTTTACACACTGTTAAAACCACAAACCAAAATATATATAATCAACTCCAACATTACATAAATTGTTCAATTCCTCTCATTTCCCATAAAGCTCACTCCTCCCCCTCCTGAACATTATTCTGCATGTATTGTTCCCAAAAATTCCATTTACTGATTTGCTTCAACCCTTTTCTAAAGATCCATTCTTCAGCTCTTTTCTTCACCTTACAATATCTGGTACTTCAATTACAGTTTGTTTAGATTTTCAATGCAGTTTTCAGTAATTGCTTTTTTTGGCAACCAACTGCATTACACTTAGGCCTTTGTGTCTGTGCAATTCATATCTTATATCACAGCTCAAAAGAATCACTTCCTTAGTTACAACCATTTGCTCCTCAAACATGTTTCGATTTTTGCTTGGGACTTTTTTTTTTTTTACATAGTTGGGAGCTATACAGGTGTCCTTCCATTATTCCCTTCTACGCTGATTTTCCATTCTCTCTGCTCTAACCTCATTTGACTGATTCTTAAAATCATGCAGCATCTTATATTCCCCTATAACTATGCTATTTTAGCAGTGCTTCTGCTCTGCAATCAAATAAAAACTCTACCAGAGCTGGCCTTTCACTCACAGCCCTCCCCTATCCCTTTCTCTTTCCTATATTCTAATATTAATTAATGGTTGGAAAGGCAATCTCTAATCTGCAGTACAAACATCTGCTTGGCCTCATTAAATTTCCACCTTTCCCTCTCTAGTTGTTTGCTCTCAATACCTTGGTTCCTTTGGTAATCCTCTCCAGTTAATTCCAGCCCCTTGCCCACTTCCTATACACCTACTTGCTGTCATCCCTAAAATCTATGTTCTCCAATTCTGTGTTGGTTTAGTTCTTAGAATACTACCTTTTTATGAATTTTTATTAAATATGACATTTAATAAATGATTTAGGTAAATATAGAGTGATAGAAGACGAGACAAACCATAACATTTCCTTTATTTTCATGCAGTATACATTTTAATGATTTTCAGTTACTCCAACACTTCCTACATAAACTGCCCAAATTCTTGCCTTCCCTTTAACCTCTCTCCTTCCCTTGAACATTATTCTGCAAGCATCATTTCCAAAAATGTCACTTATTTCAACATAATTTGCTCCTTCCCTTTTCTAAACATCCAGTGTCCAATTAAGTTTCTCTAGTTCCCCTCTTTTACAATATTCAGTTCTTCAGTTACATCAGCACTTAAGATACAGTCAAGCTAGGATTCTGAGAGTAGCCCAGTGGTGGCATTTGTGTTCCCAGGGTTAATAAGGCAGACATATGAAGGGTGAGAGGCAAGATTATTTCTAAAGATCTTTATTAAATCAGAGTACACCCAGTGACATAGGTGCACATGTTAATAGACAAGAAAAACTATAGTTAAACATTTTAATTATTTTCATGCAGTATACCTAAGTGGTTTCTTTTTACAAATCATTCACTACAACATTACATACCCTGCTCAATTCCTGTCTTCCCTTAAACTTCAAACTGCCTACTGAACTTTATTCTGCACATATTGTCCCCACAACTTGTATATGTTCCTACGTAATTTGCTCCTTTCCCTTTGTAAAGATCCTACTAACACAGTTGCTTTATCTCCTTTACAATATTTAGAATTCTAATTACAGTTCATGTATATTTTGATTTTCTAATAACTGCTTTTTTGGCAGCCAGTAGCATTACACTTAGTAAGACCTTACGTTGTTGAGGCAATTCATATCCAGTGTCGAAACTCTTAAGTTTCCATAGTTACAACCATTTCTGACAAAATACTCTAAGGAATTCTTGCAATGTGTGAAGTTGTTGCAGTCCCAAAAAACATGTTCCCAGTCACGTCTCTCTGTCTTCACACTTCCAGCATTTACTATCTATCATAGGCAAAATTATCTATTTGTATGGCTCCCAAGTATGCAAATTCAGGTGGTTTAGGATTTTTGATTGGAAGTGTCTGTATAGGTATTTTTAAACCTCAAGCAGACTTCAGAGAATGTTTCCACTAGTAAACAGCGAATGCTGGATATGCACAGAGAAAGAAGGGTATAATGGAAACATGTTTTTGGACTTCAACAATTGGCCAAGTTTCTGGTGTCATTCTAAGCGGATCCAATATCTGTCTACTTGGGATGACATGACTGACAGACCTCAATGCTTTCCCAGAGATGGCCTGCATCTGTCACCCCTAGGTTTCTGGGTACTGGCTAAGACTCTTGCCACCCCTATAGTGCCTTTTAGGTGGCATTCCAAAGACCAAATTACCACTGTAACAGCTACAAATAAACGCAAGCTGAGGGTCATGCTGCTCAATGCTAGAAGCCTAAATCTCAAGATGCACTTGCTCTAAGCACTCCTCAAAATGGAGAACATCGACATTTGTGCTGCAACAGAGACCTGGTTTAAAGCAGCAGAAAGCACTCCTGCGCTACCAGTCTATAACTCATTACACATTTTTCAGCCCCAGAAAGTACAGTTTTGTACCTACCATAAATGTAGATGTTCGAAGATCCACATTGCTGCAGTCCTTACTTATGGGTAGTCCACTGTCCTCGGTCGGCCCGAATACCAAAGTATTAGGCTGACGTCGGTCATGGGCGCCTAGATCTGACATCAGAGCGTCAGGGTATAAAGGCGCATGACCGACGTCATATCCTCAGTCTTTTCTTGCCCCAGATGTCAGAAGGCCAAACCAGAAAGGCCACAGCCAAAAACAGAATACCTCCCAAAAACATGCCCAACAACAACCATCACCTAAAGCATAGCACCAAGTCAAACTACAGTGGGGAAGGAGGGAGGGTAAATTGGACTGCAGCAATGTGGATCTTCGAACATCTACATTTATGGTAGGTACAAAACTGTACTATGTTCTTCATCTCACATTGCTGCAGTCCTTTCTTATGGGTAGAATCCCAAAGCAATGGGAAAGGGAGGATGGTAAAAATCATAAAGCATTAGGGGCTGCTAAAATGCCCTGTAAAATTGCAGTGGCAAATCCAGCCCTAGACTTAGAATAAAGAGGAAGGTGGTAATGTTTAGAAAAAGTATGCACTGAACTCCAAGTAGCTGCCTCCAAAATGTCCTTTGTAGCTACCCCCTTAGAAAGGCCGTAGAAGTAGCAGTAGCCCTAGTGGAATGAGGCCTGATTCCAGCAGGAATCTCCTTACCATAATGGGAATAACAGAAAGAAATACAAAACCCAATCCATTTAGAAATAGTTTGTTTTGAAACAGGTTTACCCTGTGAACCCAAAGCAAAAGAAACAAACAACTGCTGAGACTGTCTGAACTCCTTGGTTCTGCTCAAATAATAATGCAACTGCCTGTGAATATCCAAAGTATGCAAAATTTTCTCCCCTTTATTTTGGGGGTTTGCATAAAAAGTAGGCAAATGAATAGTTTGGTTTAAGGCCACACTAGAAACCACTTTAGGCATAAAGGAAGGATTAGTACGCAAAGATACCCTATCCTTATGAAAAATCAGGAAAGGCTCCACTGCCATGAGGGCCTGTAATTCAGAAACCCTTCTTGCAGAGGTAATGGCCAACAAAAAAGCAGTTTTCCATGACAAATACTTTAACTCGGTAGTAGCTGCAGGCTCAAAAGGTTGTAGAGTAAGTTTTTCCAACACAAAATTGAGATCCCAAGCAGGAGTAGGAGCTCTACGTGGGGGTCTTATATTCTTTGCCCTCTAAGAAATTGCTTAAACAAAGGATGAGAGAATAAAGGAGGGTCACAATCATAGTGAGCAGAAATGGCTGCAGCATGGACCTTTATCGAGGAGAAAGACAAACCCTTGTCCAATAACTCAGTAAGATATTGAAGAGCAACACTTAAATCAGGTTTGGAGACATCAAAGTCCTTTCCTTTGCTCCAAATAAAAAATCTCCTCCATTTATCAGCGTAAACTTTCCTGGTACTAGGCCTCCTGGCCTCCAAAATAACATTCAAAACTTGTTGTGGAAGCTGAGACCCTCCAGAGTCTAAAACAGAATATGTCAGGCTGTTAGATGCAGAGACTGAATCTTGACATTGAGGAAGTGATTGTCCTCTTGTGACAAAAGGTGCGGAATCAAAGGCAGAGGCCATGGAGGTTCTCGTACTAAACTCCTCAGTAGTGGGTACCAGTGTTGTCGAGGCCAATCCGGTGCTATCAAAATCATGGTTGGCTTGTCTTGTCTGGCCTTCAAAAGTACCTTGGGAAGAAGAGGCAGAGGTGGAAAGGCATATACATGCAGATTGTTCCAACTGAATGATAGAGCGTCCACCTTCCAAGCTGTGTGATGAAACATTTTTGTGCAAAACTTTGGCAACTGGTAATTTAGTGGAGAAGCGAACAGATCTATGTCTGGAGTTCCCCATAACACTGTCAACTTTTGAAATACATGAGGATCCAATTTCCACTCGTGAGGATCCACTATTTGTCTGCTCAACACATCTGCTAAGGAGTTCTGTGCTCCTGGTAGAAACCTTGCCTGAAGATTGAGGTGTAGATTGAGAGCAGTTTCCCACAAAATCATCGCTTGCCTGCAAAGAGGGTAAGAATGGGTTCCCCCTTGCTTGTTGATGTACCACATGACAGTAGTGTTGTCTGTTTGAATCAACACCTGCCCTGGGTGAAGTAAATCTTTGAAAGCCATCAATGCAAACTGGACTGCTAACATTTCCTTCAAGTTGATATGCAAATGTTGGAGTTTGACAGGCCACGTGTTTTGCACCCATTTTCCATCGAGGTGTGCTCCCCAAGCCTTGTCCGAGGCATCTGTCATTAGAATCTGACTCGCCTCTGGCCGGGTCACAGAGAGTCCCTTGTTTAGGTGACATTCCTGAGCCCACCACAAAAACTCCTTCTGAATGCAAGGTATTATCTGAATGACAGTGTCTAGATCTTGGTAGTGCTGTGTCCATACATTTTTGAGATACCATTGAAGCTTCCTCATATGCAATTTGGCATTGGGAAGCACCAGAATACAAGATGCCATGAACCCCAAGGCTTGAAGGACTGTCCTTGCAGTCAGCCTGGACCATAGAGACATTTGATGGAAATAAAGAGAAAGGCTTCTTTGTTTGTCCGGGGTCAAAAAAGCCATCTGGGAAGCTGTATTCAGTCTCACACCCAGAAAGCACATGTCCTGAGAGGATACTAGACTGGACTTTGTTTCGTTCACAGAATACCCTAGGCATCTTAACACTGCCATCACATACTGTAGATGATGAAGAAGTTCGTCCTTTTCTTGTGCAATAATCAGGCAATCGTCCAAATAAGGATAAATCTGTATTCCTCTTAGTCTGAAAAAGGCTATCACTGGAGCCAGAACCTTTGTGAACACTCTGGGCGCAGTAGATAAGCCAAAGGGCAATGCAGAGAACTGATAATGTAAATTTCCAGCCCAAAAACGCAGGTACCTTCTGCAACTGGGCCTGATAGGAACATGAAGGTAAGCCTCTTTGAGATCCAGAGTAACCATCCAGTGATCTTTTCCCAACAGAGGTAAAAGTTGTTGTAAAGTCAGCATCTTGAACTTTGGAATGTCCAGGTAAATGTTGAGGATAGATAAATCCAAAATTGGTCTCCACGTGTTCCCTTTCTTTGGAACTAGAAACAGGCGAGAATAAAATCCTAGGCCCACTTCTGACAGAGGAACTGGCTGTATAGCTCCTATTTGAAGAAGTAAAGAAATTTGTTTGTGAGCCTCTATCCTTTGCCGAGGAGGGACGTCTGGCATGCCTTTGAAAGGAGGCATGGTATGGAAATAGAACTTGTAACCTCGGTTTATAATGTCCAATACCCATTTGTCCTGGGTGACTAAATGCCAATTTTGCTTGAAAAGAGCCAACTTTCCTCCCAAAGGAGCTGCCAGGCAAGAAGAATCTGGCAGCTGAAAATGCAGGTCATTGGGCCGGTTTACGAAAGGACTGGCCCTGCCCTCACCAGCAGATTGAGCAGGCGAACTCCATTGTCTCGGCCTGAAGGTACTCTGAGCTCTGCCCCTACCACGCCTAGATCTACCCCTAGACTGAGAATCAGAAGAAGGGTATGTCCACCCCTTAGTAGGCCAATTTCTACTAAACTTGGAGGTTGTACCTGCAAAAATCTTTAACAGTCTGCATAGACTTAGCCTTGTCTTCCATTTTCTTTAAGACTGACTCCACAGGAGGACCAAACAAAACTTCAGACTGTAAAGGGGCATCCAGAATTCTAGACTTAACATGCTCAGACAAATTCTGATCCTTAAGCCAGGCGTGCCTACGAATAACTGAACCAGTGGCAGCCACCCTAGAAGAAGCCTGTAAAGCATCAAAACCACATTGCAAAGAGTGCTTACCCACCTGTTCAGAAACATGCACTAAATCCTGCAATTCTTTACACTCTATGCCCTCTGCCAAAGCATCCACTTTAGATCTTAGCTGAGAAAGGAGGAAATTCTGATACTTCAACATATGAAACTGGCAGTTCAAAGCTCTCATTGCTAAAGTAGAAGAGGTATACACCTTCTTACCCCATCTATCCAAAGCTCTAGCTTCCTTATCCAGAGGAACCGGATTCTTAACAACAGAGGCTCTAACACCCTTAGGCCCCTGACTAATAGTTTCTGGGTCCGCCCTAGGACTCTTATACAGATATTTATGAGCCTCAGGCACCCTGTAATACCTGTCCGGTTTAACTGGGGCAGGAGGCACAGAATCTGGATTAAGGGAAGCTTCCGAGAAAACATCTGAAACAACATCCAAAACTGGAGGTATAGCTAAGGGTCTATGCTGTGGTAAAAACAAGAACTCCCTAAGTCTCGTCCGTGAATCAGAGTAATCCTGTCCTTCCCACTTAAAATGCTCCCTCATGGAATGCAGAGTTTCTGAAAATGAAAAATCCTCTGGAGGAGAAGCAGAAGGAGTGGAATCCTCTGCATCAGAATCAGAATAAGGAGGGAAATCTTGAATGTCTTCAGCAGAAGACTCTGAATCATCTGAGGCCTGCTCCAAACTTTCCAACTCTGGCTCCATCCTGGGCCTCTTATCAGGAGGGGGCATAGAACCTCTAATTAAAGTAATCAAATCCTCTGACATTTTAAGCATGTGCTTTTTAGGCACAGACCCTGAAGAACCAGAACTGACACCAGAGGAAGGCAAAACAGACCTGCCCTTAGAAGGAGCCTTAGAAACAGTAACAGAAGGCCTAACCACCTTAGGCATAGAAGGGAGAATAGTAACCTGAGAGGCCCCTTCAGCCTGACCTGCCTCCTGAAAGGCCACATCTTGTAAAATCAAAGTTTCCCCCTGGGACTCAACAGAAACTTCAGCCGGATCCACCTGTTCAGCTGTAGCTTCTAAAGATCCGGCGTCCGTAACGGACGAATCATCCTGCCTAGGCTTTAAAGATTTGTCTTTGTGCTTCTTAGTAGAAGCAGGCGTCGGAACATCCGACGGCATATTATAATTACACCTCTTGCCAAAGACTAACCTAGTGCAATCTAACCTCCGTTTTATAGTGCGCTTATTAAACCTAGCACAAAACCGACACCCGACTACGTTGTGCTCCGGTCCCAAACAAGGAATACAAAGCGAGTGGTAATCCCTATGCGGTATCTGTTTCCCACAAGAAATACAATTATTCACTTTTTCTGACATCCGGTAAGTAACTGAGGCAAGAAAAAACAAAAATATTCCCCAACGGGGTACTTAGCCCAACTTGGTATCGGTCTGAAACTCCGAAAACGAAAAATTTCAGAACGCCGAACGGCACTTGCAATGCTGCTTCTGCATCGGACCATGTGGCAAAAAAGACTAAGGATATGACGTCGGTCATGCGCCTTTATACCCTGACGCTCTGATGTCAGATCTAGGCGCCCATGACCGACGTCAGCCTAATACTTTGGTATTCGGGCCGACCGAGGACAGTGGACTACCCATAAGTAAGGACTGCAGCAATGTGAGATGAAGAACATCATGGACCGAAGCTTCAAAAGTGGTGGTGTTTCCATATTCATAAAGGATATGCAAAGCTCCAGGCTAGTAGCCCAACATAACACATCTCAGATACTCAAGGTACAACTAACATTGGGTAAGATGGCGATTCAGGTCATAGTATGCTATAGATCTTCAACCATATCCCAAGGCTCACACTCCATATTCCTAAGCACCCTGGAAACTATTAAGATCCAACCCAACACTCATACTAGGCGACTTCAACTATCCCTACATCAGCTGGGAAAACTACTCATGCACCAATGCACTGGCCCAATGCTTCCTGGAATTCATCAATTCCAATGCCCTAGACCAGCTCATTCTTACCCCCACTAGAGGGAGCAACATCTTTGACCTGGTTATTACTAAAATGGGCAATCGTTGCTCTACACCAACAGTCAAGTCCTCCCTGGTTAGATCCAACCAAAAACTAATCACCATGGAAATCCACATCCCACCCACACCCTCCGCAAAGTTATCCACCATGAAAAACTTCTCCAAAGCTGACATTGGACTCCTAAAAGCAAAGGTGGCTAACTTCATGGCACTCTTGCCAATGGAAAATAGATGCATGACTGCCGAATCATACACCAATGCACAGTACGAACACGTACATAAATGCATGGAACTAGCCATATCCAAGAGAACCAAAATGCTCTCCTCCAAAAAAGAAAGCCAGTCGTACGGTCTCCTGCCATTAATAAACTGTACAACAGAAAGAAGAAACAGTTGCAGAAAAAGGTGAAGTCCCAAGACTGGAAAAATACCCGTATTAGCCTCAACAAAAAGTTGAGATTCCTCATCAAAACCTCCAAAGCCAGCTATGAAGGCAGAATAGCAGCAGACACTAAAAACAACCACAAAACCTTCTACAGCTATATCAAGAATCTCCATGGCAATACCCAGATTTGCTCTGAGTTACTGCACAATGGTACCTCCTATACTGAGCCAACAGATATTGCCAACATTCTGGCTGACAGATTCAGTGCCAACTTTACCCCACCCCCCCAGGACCAATCTCAGTACTGGAAGAATGCCAGTCACCCAACATTACTGCAGTACAGGTTAAAGATGCACTGTCTAAGGCCAAGAATACAGCTTCCATGGGACCTGACAATATCCCTGGCTATGTTATACATGAATTATAAAGTGAACTGGCACCACATCTGTGCGCTCTGTTCACTTACAGCCTCACCTCAGGCTTTTATCCCTACCGAATGGCGCACTGTTACAGTCATCCCAATCCATAAAGGAGGAGCGACTACAGACCCTGGATATTATTGCCCCATTAGCTTGACAAGTCTGATATGTAAGGCTATGGAGCGCATCATCATGGATCTAATTAACAAGGATATAGGGAACTCTAGAGCCCATGCAATTTGGTTTTGTGAAAGGTAGATCATGCCTATTCAATCTAGTTGATTTCTTTGAGACAGTCACCAGACGGTGAATGAAGGTACGGCAGTTCATACAGCCTACCTCAATCTGGCCAAGGCCTTTGATACCATTCCTCACACTCAGGAATTATTGATAAACTCAGCAAACTAGGCATCAACCCTATATCATTAGGTGGGTTGCAAACTGGCTTTTAGACAGAACACACAGTGTGAAAGTAGCGGACTCCAAGTCAAACTGCAGACCAGTCACGAGTGGAGTCCCACAGGAATCAGTCCTGGGTCCTCTCCTATTTAGCATCTACTTCTCAGAAGTCCAGGCCAACACGGGGGGACTCTGGCTGACAAAAGTGGCAGATGACTGCAAGCTGGGAGTCATTAAATAACTCCTCGAGTGATGCAGACATCCTACAGAAAGGCCTCACTGAGACCAATGACTGGTGTCGAAACCATGGCCTTAAGCTTAATACCAAAATATGCATCATCATCCCCTTCGGGAAAAACTTACTTCCCACTAATAACCACATTGATGGGAGCCCACGGACACTGAAGGCATTATAAGACATCTGGGGACACAGGCTGACAGCAACCTCTCCTTCGACCACCACATTGCCACTGTGGTCAGAAAGTCCTATGTGCCACATCTCATTACCAAGGGTTTTGCATCCAGGAATAAAGAGGTCATTGTCTCTCTCTACTCTTCCCTCATTAATCCACTCATCAAGTATAATGCCCCATTTGGTATGTACCTCACCTGCAACAGCTGGAAAGGCCACAAAAGTACCTCACGAAGAGGATCCTACGCCTTAAACACATGTCCTACACAGACAGACTCAAAAAACCTCCAGCTATTCTCTTGTCTCATATCATTTACTAAGAGGTTATCTCTACTTGACTTACAAAGCCACGTTTGACCCAGCTCTGTTAGATATGCTACATCTAAAGCAATCCCAATCCCTCCGCACCACAAGCTCCAGAGACCTCAACCTCATTACCACAATCAACAGAGCAAGCTGGATAACCCAGAGACTACCCATGTTCTGGAACAGACTTCCCATACATGTCAAACAGAGCACCTCACTAGTAGTCTTCAAGCAAATTCTTGATGAGCGGATGGTTAATAGAAAGTTCACCCCAGGGATCACTCCAGTTGGTCTACTTGACAGAGGCACTGCGAACTAACAGAAGGCACAATGTCAGAGCACTTCTATGGGCTAGGCCTGTAAAGGCCCCAGGGCCATTAGCCTAGTACACACCTATGAACCTAAATGTATACATGTGTGTGTGTATGTATATATATATATATATATATATATATATATATATATATATACATACATATATATATATATATATATATATATATATATATACATACATATATATATATATATATATATATATATATATATATACACACACACATATATATATATATATATATATATACACATATATACACACACACATATATATTTACATATCCACACATACACACACGTCTGAATAAATTAAACAACGATAAGATAAATGTCACAATTTACAGTTTAGAACTTGAAGAAAGATGGTGATTGTTTAAAGTGGCAAGTCTCAAACTAAATGACTTCAGCTGGAGAAGCACCACAGCCATATGCATGGTTACTTGGACATGTCCAGTTCAAAAATTCATTTAAAGCAGCAGCATTGAGTTGTTTCTGGCTGCTAGGATGATGATGTGGCTCAATCAATGTCAACTGGAAGTCAAAGAACATTAGTCATCTAAAACTTGTGGCTATTGTATTTTAGACTTCAGTAAGCTTGGTCTACAAAATGACCACAATATCGTTGCATGAAATGTATCAATTATACATAGCCAAATGAGACTTCTCACACTAGGCTTCTGCTTAAATATGTGGCAAACATGCAGTATCGTGCTACTTCAGGTAAGACCAGGGAAGAGACTCGCTGAAGGCATATCTAGGAATCAAACATTTGCACTCTATGTCACTGCTGCCCTCAAAAAAACACACCACCATCCTTGCATGAAATTCTCTTGGCCAAGCATGACCACTCCATTAGACTTCTGCTTATGTGTGAGCCAAGCAAGTGGTCTTCTAAGATTAGAGGTGAAAGCAGGGGAAAAAGTTAAAGGTACAAGCCAGCAACTGCACAATTAAAAACAAAATGAAATTAAAACCAAGGCTTACTGAAATAAGTTGCAACTGTATGCAGGAGTCAAAAGCTTTTTGCCAAAAACATCCTGAATTACACAAAACCAATATTGTGTGTGAAAATGTTTCAGGGGGAATTCTCTCTTGCACATGAAATTTTTGGGAAGTGTGCTTAGGTGAGTTAGAAAGTGACAGTGATATTAAAAAGAAATGGTAAAGACAGAGAAATAAGAAAACTTGGCAGATCTGACACTTTTTAAAAGTTCTAGTCCCTTGGGTATAAAGAACTAGAAAGCATATGGAAATTCTGCCCAATTTAATAACTTGATAAAAAAATCATGGCGATATCAGTACAGGTAGATGTGAGTAAGGCTAATAGAAAATGATGCAAGATATGGACACGTAGTCAGTAAAGCTTACCTTATCGATCTACAGCAGGAAATCTCAAAGCAAAATTCCAATATTTTGTGAATATGACGTAATATCCTACATTTGCATTGTTTCTACAAAAAAGTGTGCAGATTCTGTGCCGTAACATGCTACACACAAGATGGTGGACACGCATGCACATTTTCAAAATACTCTGGATCACTTACAGCTACTCCCTACCCTATTGTCAAATCCACCAAAAGAAAGTTGAATACCTTTGTTTAAATGCAAATAAGTAGAATACACTAGGTGAGCACATTAGGCATGAGCTGTGGATCCAAAGTGCTAGCTTTACTTAAAAAAAAATAATCATAATCATTATACTCTATCCTAGGTAATTCCTATCTGGCCACTTCAGTTTATGTTTTCTGTTTTTCAGGAACAAATACAGCAGCAGACAGAACAGCCTGCAGAAGCAATGAAGAACAGAAAGTGTTTTAAGACAAGAACTAACTATATCACTTAGGATTTCTAATTTCTGCTACCATGCCCTTCCCACTTGTTGGAGGATTTATCCAACAGAACCCTTGAACACTGCAAAACAAGTAGCAAGATGCACCAATAAAGCTGATAATAAAAAAAAAAAACACTTTGTTATGCTGCAGGCAAACAACAACAGGCAGGGAACATGTCAGTTTTAGCTGGTCTGTAAGCTTTGCCCTTCATTTGTTTTTATCTCTACCACCCAAAACAAGCTTGCCTTCCTTCCTTGAAATAATCTCTAAAATGCATTCCTAAGACAGTGCTAGAAAGGTTTGCTGTTAAACAGACAAAACACAGTGCATGCAAGATTTTCCACTAAATGTCACACACTAAAATATTTATGCATGTGTTCTGACAATTACAAGTAAGATCAGGTCATCCACAGGATGGAAGAAACATTCAAGACTGTAGAAGGTAAGACATTGCAAACAGTGTATTCAATGTTACCACTGCCACTACTGTATCATTCAAGCAGCTGGTACCTGGCAACAATTGCTCTCTAGCTCTTTGCAGAGTTAACATCTAGTTAAAACTGTTAAAAACGGGACTGAGGGGTCAAAGGGTGCCAAACCATTGAAGGAAAGAAAGAAAAAAAAAATGGCACTAAAGGTTTAAAAGATTTTATATATATATTTATATATATATATATATATATATATATATATATATATATATATATATATCTATATATATGTATGTATGTATGTGTATATATATATATATATATATATATATACACACATATATATATATATATATATATATATATATATAAATATATATATGTATATATATATAGAATTTTAGAATTTTCATAGATATGTACTAGGCTAATGACCCTGGAGCCTTTACAAGCCTAGACCACAGAAGTGCCCTGGCATCGTGCCCCCCCGACGTTAGTTCCCAGTGCCTCTATCAAGAAGAGCCACTACAGTGATCCCCGGGCTGCACCTTCTATTTTCCATCCACTCAAGATTTCTCTTGAAGAGGACCAGTGAGGTGCTCTGCATGACATGTATGGGGAAGTCTATTCCAGGGCATGGGCAGTCTCTGGGTTATGAATCTGTCCCTTCAGCATGTTCTGTTGATTATGGTAATGAGGCTGAAGTCTCTGGAGCATGTGGTGCTAAGGCATTGAGATTTCTTTAGCTGCAGCATTTGTAACAGAGTTGGGTCAGACATGGCTTTGTAAGTCAAGCAGAGATCACCTCTTAGTAGACTATATGAGACAAAGAATAGCTGGAGTTTTTTGAGTCTGTCCATGGAGGACATGTGTTTAAGGCCTAGGATCCTCTTTGTGAGGTACTTTTGTGGCCTTTCCAGGTGTTGTGTGTGTCTAGTGAGATACATGCCAAATAGGGCATTATACTCTATGATTGGCCTAATGATGGAAGAGTACAGCGAGATGACGACCTCTTTCTTATATTTTACATATATATCTTTTATTGACATTTGTTGACCAGGAAAGTCCGCTGGGCCTTTAAGTCCCATTTTCAGTGGAGGCCTGGGGAGAAAAGCTCCAACAATTGCAAACAATTTTAAATTTCAGTTTACAAATTACAAATTGTATCAGTGTTACAAAAGAAAATGTAAAAAAATATAAATAAAAAACTCCAACAATTATAAACATTTTTAAATTTCAGACTACACATTACTAATTGTAGCAGAGTTACAAATGGAAAAACATAGAAATATGGATGACATGTACCAAGTAAAAAACTTTTTAATCAATATGCCTTGGTTTAAGAAAATTATGTTCAAACATTCTGTGATGCCCGTGCATGGGTCCAGTAACCAAGGCACCTCAATCCTCACCACTAGCAACAGTGAGGGGCATGCACATTGGGAAGGACAAGTACACACACAGTAAAGTACAATTTCCTTTAAGAGCACACAGAGATCACAGTCAGTCCGGTACACCCTCTCTCTCCAGATCCCCAATAAGACTCCCCCAATGGCACAACTATAGGGTACAGGTCTCAGCCTACTGGTCAAGCTAAAACCTCTAGCACACTATGTCCAACTAGTGCTTTGTGTCCCTGCCCAAGTAGCTGACACACACACACTTTGAGATATGAGTTTTATACACACACACACACACACACACACACACACACTCCTGGGGAAGGCTGGCACAGGTTTTCCAGCTATGCCTTCTTCTCTGCCAAGGCTGTATGGTAGAAATCACTGCCACCGACCACTAATATCAGCTACTAATAAGGCCCTTACCAAAGGGTATCCAATTAGTAAGTATGACAAACAGCAAGGCTTATTGGAGTGGCTTGGACAGTATCACTATATACATGCAATGTATTCTAGAGCTTAAATTATCTCTACACAAAACAGCCACAGTTGAAAGGTTTAAAAATATTTAAGAATAAATAGTAAAAAAAAAACAAAAACAAAAGACAAATCTCCTCAATTCAACACAGTGCTAGTCAAGAGATCATACATCACAGGAAAATGCTTAAACAATACTTTAGAATAGTCTGACAAATATAGAAAACAGCTAGACTAAACTTAGTATTCTCTATCTAAGAGAAACAATGTTCTAAATAACTTATGTACATACAGAGCAAAGGCAGAGTACTGGTGATGTTGTCGGTTCTGAAGACAAGTGCAAAATGCTCTGAGATTCTCTCTCTCTCTGAAAAAGTCTTAAAATGATAATGTATCACTGCGGACTCATTTTAGATTACATCATTCTTAACAGTTCTGATTTTGCTTCCCAGGCTAACAGAAACTCAAAATTTACATTTCTTTTTGTAATGTGCACCTGCAGAAAGCCACAGCAATAAAAGACATTATACATGTAAAATCTAGCAATTAACTCTGGTCTCAAAACAACAGATTATCCAAGTGCAACTATCTCTGGGCAAGACCACAATCCAAACTGTAACTTGCTACAGATCTCCCACCATGCCCCAGGATTCCCACTCCTCATTTATTGATACACTGGAAAATATTAGGGTACAACCCAACAACCTATTAATGGGCGATTTCAACTACTCCAACATTAACTGGGAAAACTACTCATGTACCAACTCTTTTGCTCAACATTTTCTAGAATTCATAAATTCCAGTGCCTTGGATCAACTTATCTACACCCCCACCAGGGGCAGCAACATCCTAGACCTGGTCATTACCAACATGGGCGACCAGTGTTCCACACTAGAGGTCAATTACTCATTGGTCAGATCCGACCACAAGCTAATCACCCTAGACATCCACATCCCATCCCCACCCCCCATTAGGGAAACCACCGTAAAAAATTTCTCCAAAGCCAACTTCACGCTTAAGATAGAAGTGGCAAACTTCACAACACCCATGCAGACGGACACTAGAGGTACAACTGCTGAATCCTACACAAATGCACTTTATAAACACTTACACAAGTGCATGGATCGTGCTATCCCTAACAGAACCAAGATGCTATCCTCCAAAAAAAGGAAGCCAATCTGGTGGGTCCCTGCTATAAATAAACTCTGCAACAGAAGAAAGAAACTGTTTCAAAAAAAAGAGTAAAATCCCATAATTGGAGGAACTCCCTGGTCAGCCTCAGTAAGAAGCCAAGATCCCTCAAAATCCTCCAAAGCTAGTTACGAAAACAAAAATCGCCACAGATTCTAAAGACAACCACAAAGCATTCTATAGCTATGTCAAGAATCTCAATAGAAACACTCAGATCTGCTCTGAGTTACAGCCCAGTGGCACTAAATATACAAAACCAACTGATATTGCCAACATCCTGGCAGATAGATTCAGTGCTAACTTTACCCCCCCCCCCAAAGGGCCCATCTCTATACCGAAAGAATGCAACGTTCCAGTAATCACGGCTGCACAGGTAAAAACCACACCCTCCAAAGCCAAACATAGCATCCATGGGACCTGACAACATGCCAGGCTGCATTCTACACTAACTGCAGAATGAACTGGCACCCCACCTATGCACCATGTTCAATCATAGCCTCACCTCAGGCTTTGTGCCCACTGAATGGCACACAGTGATGGTTATCCCATTCCACAAAGGGGTAGCCACCACGGACCCCAGGAATTACCACCCCATTATCCTAATGAGCCTGGTCTGCAAGGTCATGGAACATATCATCATGGATCTTATAAACAAAGACATTGGTAATCTCCAAACTCTGGACCCCACCCAGTTCGGGTTTGTAAAAGGCAGATCATGTCTCCTAAACCTGATATACTACTTTGAAGCAGTCACCAAAGCCGCAGACGAGGGTAAAGTGGTTCACACAGCCTATCTAGATCTCACCAAGGCTTTTGACACCATCCCCCACTCTGGAATTATAAATAAACTCACTAAAGTAGGTATAAATCCCTATGTCACAAGATGGGTTGCCAACTGGCTCACTGACAGAACCCACACTGTGAAAGTAGCAGACTCCAAATCAGACTTCAATCCAGTGAGACAAGTGGAGTACCACAGGGTTCAGTCCTGGGTCCTCTCCTGTTCGGTATCTAATTTTCTGAAATACAGGCTAACACAGAAGGTCTTTGGCTAATGAAGTTCGCAGATGACTGCAAACTAGGAGCCATAATCGAAATTCCTAACGATGTGGACATCCTTCAAAAGGGACTCATGGAGATAGATGCCTGGTTTCAAAGCCATGGCCTCAAGCTCAGTGCCAAAAAGTGCACTGTCATCCCTTTTGGTAAAAACTCTGTACCCATGAACAATCCATATAGGAAGTAGTCTACTTAACACCGAAAGTGTGATGAGACGTTGGGGACACAGGTGGACAGTAGTCTCTCCTTTGATAATCACATCACCACAGTAGTCAGGAAATCCTTCTAAGTGGCACACCTCATCACAAAACGTTTCTCATCCAGGAAAAAAGTTGTCATTGTTCCCCTCTACTCATCACTCATTAGACCCATTATAGAGTATAATGCCCCTTTTGGCAAGTACCTCACAAGACATCTACAAACAACTGGAAAGGCCACAGAAATACCTCACCAAGAGGATTACCGGCCTCAAACAGATGCCCTACGCAGACCATCTCAAAAAACTCCAGCTTTACTCCGTCACATATCTCCTACTCAGAGGCAATCTCTGCCTAACATACAAAGCTATGTCAAAACCCAGGACTGTTGGACATGCTCCACTTAAAGAAATCTCAATCCCTCCAAGCTACACACTCTAGGGACCTAAACCTGGTCACCACAATAAACAGAAAATGCTGGAAGGATAGATTCCTGTCCCAGAGACTTCCCACACTCTGAAACAAACTACCTATGTATATCAAACAAAGCTCATTAGTACTCTTCAAGAAATATCTTGATGACTGGATGGGAAATAGGAAATTCACCCCAGGGATCACTTCTATGGATCTGCTCAACAGGGGCACAGGAAAATAATCTTCTTGGGTTGCGAAAGCCAGGGTACCTTTTTGGCTAGGCTTACATAGGCCCTAGGGCCAATAGCCTAGTACCTACCTATGAAAGAATTTTCTGGTCCAGACATCACGTTTCCGAGTTTGAGATCAAACAATCATACAATGCTTGACTTATCAGCTTTCTTCCAGCAGAGTGCACTGTGGTTACATTTTTGAAGCTCAGTACAACATAATTTAATCATGACGTATAGTTCTCTTTTACATTTGTAAAGCCAGCCAGCGGATTATATTAATATTTACAAACACACAGAATTATCTACAAAATTCTATTTAGCCAGGCTGGCAGCCTTTCAGTTTTTCACACATTCAATGAAATATTTTATGGATAGTATAAGTTAAATTGAATAGTAAATAGAGGGGAAACAGAAAGTTAAGGGAAAAGATTGAGTAGTAAGAGGTAAAAAAAGGAAATTTTTAGGTAAGCAGCAAAAGATAATTAAGGTGCTTTACTCATGATAGTACAGGGACAGACTTGGTTATTGAGGTATAGTTCTTTCAGTGCTGTTTTGAATATTTTTATTGAGTCTAGTTGATAAGTGAGGGAGGGCATTCCATAATTTAGCAACCACATGAGAATAAAGGCCTTGTCTGGTTCTTTTGTTGGGTTTATAGTTTGGAGTTGTTTTTGGAAGACCTCAGGTTACGATTTGGGGTGTTGTTTGTATCATTGTTTGAAGGGAAGGGCAGTAATTAGGTTTATATAGCACTTTGTGGGTAAGAGTAAGCCGGGTATAATGTAGGTAATGGGGGAAATCAAGCCAGTTTGTAGATTTTATGGCCAGGCAGTGATGTGTGCGAGTTGGCATATTGGAGACAAACTTAGATATTTTATAGCAGCATGACTGCAATTTGTTCGAGAGAGGTATGTAGGTTAGTAAAGATGGGGCTACCATACAGGAAAGAAGGGAGGAGTAGACTGTTTTTTAGTTTTAGTTTGGTGGCTTTGTCCAAGTTGAGTTAGTGCCTATAGAGCTTTACAAGCTTAAAATGGGTCTTTTTGATTGTGCAGAGTATGTGATTTTCAAACGTAAGTTTGCCTTCAATAGTGATGCCAAATAATTTAGCATTCTTTACTATATATATATATATATATATATATATATATATATATATATATATATACATACACACACACATGCTGGAGCAAATATGCAAGAGTACAGCTTGAATACTGTGAAGAATCCAGGCCACTATCAACAAATGGAATGAATAATTATACTGAAAGACAGCTATATCCCCAACATAATTTTTCATCTTCCCAAAGTCTATTTTCCTCTCTACAAAAAGATCCACCCACTGATGTATATAAAAGCAGCAGTGGCTTAGCTGCTTCTTGCTCTGGGTGGCATTCTTACTGTATTCCTTTGTCAACAACATGTTGGGTTTATGTGATATCTCATACTTTTTTGCAATTTGTCTATGTTCTGAATTCTGAAAATCGCATTTACAGTGCTAGTATCTGCGAATTCATAGTTGTTGCATTTAATGTCAGCTGCAGTGGAGAACATAGCTGAGACTGGAATGTTAGGGAAACTGACAATGTTAACTGATAAGAGTTAATAAGAGTCCCTCGATCATCTTTATCCCTTGCAAAAAAAAAATGTAAGTGTGGTTTTAGCTGAAAAAGAAGGGTCACTACAGTATATGTAAAATGCAATCAATTATTACAAACACAGTCAGTAAAAAAAAGTATTAACAGTGTCCAGATATTCTTCAGTTAAGTGGTGCAATAAGTAGCAAATGCCCTTTGATGGTGGAAGATTATGAAACTGGAGGCTCTATTCCCACAGCCAGTACATGAAATAATTTTTCAACACTAATACTGCATTGTGCTATAACGGTGGTGATTTCATTAGTGAGCATTCTGTCCTTTCAATGAGATGCTTAACAAAGATCCTATCTGCCACAGTAGGTGGCAGCTCATGTGGATGGAAACATCCCAAAGCACTTACAAAAACAAAAACAAATTGGGGTATTTTATTTAAGCAGCACATTTTAAAATATCAATATGCACATTTCACAGAAATGGCACGAAAAAACAAGTATAGAGAAAAAAACTCTCAGAATTAACCCTCTTTTCTGCCAACAGCCACCTTATTACTTGATTAATCCCTCTGTCAATAAACCACACTTTATATTGTACATAACTTCACCCAAAACCCAGATACTCTGCACTAAGATTCAGTTTTTAGTTTTAAAATTTTCACAATCCAATTTATCATGATACCCTAACTACATTTTTTTGCAGGTTTCTTATTTCTCTTACCCCAGTTTTCAAACTCCCTTAAACCACTAAAGGTGATGCACCTAAAAAAATAAATGATTAAAAAATTCTAAAATCAGAATCTTAAAAACTACATTCCCTCTCCTCCTTCACTTTATATTTTAACTCTTTTCTCACCAGAGTACTTCCACTTCCCAAAAACGACATGACCACCACCAAACAAAATGGCTTCAAACCATCTTGGGATAAGCTTTCTGACAACAGGCTTGCTTTAAACACCAAAATATCCATTGCAATGCGACTGAGAAAGCCAGTAAACTAATAAAGGCACAAACTACCCACATACTTGCTTAACAGCAACTGCTTCCTACGGTAGCCCAGTAAAAGTGTCTAGGCCTAACTTGTTCAAAATCTTTCCTCCTAAACACATTGAACTACACAGCTAGAAGGGTCTTGCTCAACTTAGGATAGCCTACAAGATTTCCCACCTCCTAAATTAAAAGCCAAACATGCTACCACCAATGGGGTACTTTTAACTAGAAGAGAATATTTACCTTCACTCACTGCCTTCCATTCTACACACAGCCTGGAGACACCCCAAAAGATGGAAAATACCTATGATTATACATCTTGGCCCCATCATGGGAACATCACTGTCTCCCTATCAGTAAATAAAAAGACCTCCTAAACACTCACAAGCTCCTTTGTGACAGCTACTGCCCATCTCTAAGCACATGTTTTCACTGCAGAGATTATTTTTATTCTTTGAGAACTATGGTGAATAACCTAGTACTCATTCTGTCTTATATACTGGTCATGGCCAAATAAGCATTCAACAAATTAGTTACAACATAAAATCCCTCAAAAAATTAGAACCATATCCTCACTGAAAAATATCCATAAAGACCTTAAAAAGCATGCTAGGGACAGCATGTAACAATTTCTTTGACAATGGATAAACATTTCACCACACATTCTATCATATAAACTAGCGACTCCTGTTCTAGCTGAAGTCTTCTTTAGAACCTGTCCACTCTTTGTACTCCATTTCCGCTTCCTTCTCTCCGTCCACACTTTCCTTCTCTCTGTCCACACTTTCCACCTTACTCAAACTCTCTAGTTAAGGAAATACAGGGAATTCTGGTCTCCTTTGCTTACACTACAGATACTTCTCCTCACTCTTTCTAGAAAGAATGGCTATCGCTCTGTATAAAGTCTTTGGAAGTATTTGCTTTACCTTCTCTCTCAGTCTGGAAATGTCTTTACATCTATATACCTGTAAATAGAGAGGAATGATTTAAGTATGTTCACAATTGCCTTTTTGTCTATGAATACTAATTATGTATACTCCATTATCCTTTTGCACAAATGTCAATGATTCTTGGTCTCTTAGAATTGTACATATACAAAATACCCATTTGGTTGTACTCATTTATTACCCTACATAGCTATCTGTATATATATTTTTCATTTTCTACAACCTGATTGCATATATTGGACTAATACTGTTACTGTGTGTGTGTAGATAGATACATCTACTCACACACACACGTCATTCAACTGAAAAACTCAAAATACTGAAACTTAAAATACTGAAAAGGGGAATTTGCCCTTGTGATGATACGTAGTGCCAGCTATGCCAGAGAGAATAGGGCGGTGCATGTGTAACATGTGCCAACATAACTAGCTGGAGTTTTGTAAAGAATTTTGTGTCATTTGAATAGCAAACTGATTTGTACAGACGCTTGTGTTAAAACTGTATGCATCAACAGTGTGTCCTGCTGGACAGCAAAGAAATAAACATTTATATCAGACTGTACTGTTATAACTGAGGATATGTATATATGTTAACAGAGGATGCTGGAAGGGAAGGGGTTAAGCTCAGTCCAGCTAACCTTTAGAAAAATAGGTGTAAATTAAATGATTTGGTTTAAGCCATAAATATTTTATCTCACAGGCCTGAATGCAGCCAGAGACACAATGTATGGCCTGGGATCCTGCTCTTATTGTCCTTAGTGGTGAGCTAACTGCTACCCTGGGGTGCCAGAGAATGACTGATTAGTATCTGCAGGAATGATGAAAGGGTTGGAATTGCTTTACAGTCTCCAGATGTTGGAATAAGTCTTAGCAAAATTCTAGGTGTGTATTGTGACATATCTGTGCTAGATCCTAGGTCAGCTTCTAGTCAAGGGGATAGTGTGGGTACCACAGAATCAGTTGACCAGACATGATGTCACTCTGTAGCCAACACCGAAATTGTATTTAGAGATTAGTGAGAGATGTGATAACACTCAGCACTCTCTTGGACCTGACAACAAAGACTTTAGTAAGTAACCAGTGAACAGTAATTCTTCCGTCAGTTAAGAAAATATAGTGAAACTAGTTAAGAATAACTTTTCTGTATCTGTCTAAGTCTTTTCATCTGTATTATTTGTTTATATTTCCTGTGAATTGAAACTCTGGTGTTTATTGCAAATAGATATTCAGTATTTTCATGTTTTCTATTTTATTATTTAATATTAGATATATTTATACATTTCATTGTTCCTGGTCTTTTAGAAAACATTTTAACCTTGGTGAGTAATGGCATTTACTTGGTGGCACTATGGCTTCATGCTCCTAAAAGTCTTACAAATTGGTTAACACTACCATTTGTAGAAGTTATTAATTTTACTAGACTAATTGGGTACCCTGGTAACAGCATTAAAGTTGCTAGCTGGTGGGAATGAATCAACCTTATAGTCTAAATAGATGCGGTGTACCAGGTACATCTGTGGCAGCCTTTCCCAGGTGTGTGTGCATGTGTGTGTGTATGTGAAAATCAAATCTCAAACTGTGTGTGTGTCAGCTATGTGGAAGAGGGACACAGAGCACTGATTTCTGCAGAAAAAAAGGTGGTGTCATATTTGGGGCCAGGGAAGGAAAACCCAGCTCCAGGACTGGAGTGTGCTCCCAGTGTGCTCTTTAGGGAAATTGCGAGAGTTGCATATGGAAATACTGTGTATCTATTTTTGTTCTAAGTGAACATTCCCCACTGGTGAGGATTGAGCCTCCTTGATTACTGGCACAGAGGAGGGACGTTACAGCCCTTTCTGCAATTTTGTGCAATCCCAAAGTTGGTGTATACAGAATTAGCAAGGGGTATGGGGGTGCATTAAACAGGTTTCAATATTTTTAGTTTTCAATATTATAAATGACACCTATATATCTATACATGTATAAAACTAGTATTGTTACAGTCGCCCCTAAAACTCTGCACCAGCTGTTTACTGTCTTAATGGCTGAGGTACTGCCGGAAAAGGGTCCTCAGACAATTATACTTATTGGTTATCAAATGTAAAATAAAAGCCCCAATGCTTTTATTCAATGAATCCTACTTCTATGATGAATACCTTTTCTAATTCCAGTACTGAATTGCCCTCATGTTCCTACCTCATCTGTTTACAATTTCTAAGCACCAAAGTTTTATTTTTCCTGTATTATATTTTACTTAATCTTTCAAGATTAAACATTTCTTACTGTAGTCATATTGTAATGATTATCCAACATCCAACTTTACTTTTCTTTCCATTAACTCCATATGGAAGAAACAACAGAGCCCCCCAATATTCTATAAGTCAGTCAGTAAAAACTACAAGAAAAAAACTAGCCAATCTAGAGCTTTTACTGTGGGATACCTTAAACTTCCGGTAACAGAAGCCCATGGGGCATATGCAAATGACCCTTTAAGGACATCACGCGTTTTAGCTATATGGCTTCTGAATGTCCATGACTTTTTACTTTTTCTTTTTACGTCTTTATGGACAGATTCAGGTCAACAAAGTCAAATGCCATTAGCTGTGGACATGCAAGTTTCAGCCTTTTTATGAGCTTATCAGCAAATCATGCCAGATTTAGTGTAGCTCCCCCAAAAAGAGTCTGGTCATATGGCCAACAAATGGAAATTTGCCCTTTTCTTCACTATACTGCAATCTCAGAGTTGTATATATAAGTAGAGGGTTGTGGGGGAGTAGCCCCCCAATTTGGTGGGTTTGATGTACTGTGGTGTGTTTGTCAGTTGGTCTGTTGGCCAAGTGTTCACTGATGTGAACGTTCGAGGAACGGCCATTCGGTGATTTTGGTTCGATGAACAGATGCTTGCTGTAACTGGACTTCGATAAACTGATATAGACCCATAAACATATATATATATATATATATATATATATATATATATATATATATATATATATATATGGTTCCACTTGAAACCGAATGTTCAGAACATCGAAGGTTCAAAGTGAACGACACAAAAAGAAATAAACTTACAAAAACTATTTTATGCAGGGGGGCATCACCCACATGCACCCCCCCCCTACTTTAATATTCCAACTCCGAGATTGCACCAGTGGGGGTAAGGGAAATCTCCCATTTACCGCTATATGCAGTAGCGCTAAACGGGAGATTTCCCGTACCCTACCTGCAATGCCAACATTCAAATGAGACACACACACACAATATTCAGGGCACCTTACTGCCCTGCATACACACCCAAAATTTTACATTTTTACTTACCTGGTACTTCCACTTTGAACCTTCGATGTTCTGAACATCGATGTTCTGGTCTCAATGATCAGAACTTTGATGTTCTGAACATTCGACGGTTTCAAGTGGAACCATATATATGTATGTAAAGAGAGAGTGAAAGAATCTTAACACATTTACAATAGCAGTGCTGTAAATACAGAGGTCTGACATTCCATAACACTTGCAATTTGGTACTGCTGCATGAATGATCTGAAAAGTTCTGAAAAAATGTATTTTGCACAAATAAGCATAAGTAATACATTTCTTTTATACCTGGATTGGACAAGGATTGGACAAGAATTTAACTTTTCCCTCAAACAGTGCAAATTAATGTACTACATCTAGTAGTATGACCCACCTTAGCAGAAATGTAGCACTACTACATAGTAAATTGTACCACAGGTTCACTAAGGCACTCCAGGTGCCTTGCTTGAAGAATCTCAGGGTGCTGCTGGCACCAATCAGCTGATTTTAGTAGTCCTCTAGTACACACAACAAATACAAAAAAGTCAGCAACAATCAGTGCAAACTCTCAGAACAAAATGAGCACTATTTAAGGGAGATAAAAAATAGTTTTATATATGAGTTTTCACATTTATCTACACATCACAATGAACCTTTTATAGTTAAAACATAAAACACAAATAAGAAAAAAGGACCAGTTTCCTTTAGGTATTCCACACAAGATACAAATAGTCATACCACTTAAAAGTTCATGATTGTTTCAATACCATTCCCTCACAACCGCCAGGGAATCATATTT